>NC_092875.1:195624871-195924871 GCF_028372415.1 Notamacropus eugenii | reverse complement strand
TCAAATGCAAGACTCAAGAGAGGCATAAAAAAGATAAAAGGGGGAAAATACATGCTATTCAACATGGGTAAACAGTTTATATCCCTATATGGGAGGATGATACTTGCTATCTTGAGAAGTGTATGCTTATTATGACATTTAGAAGGGATATACATAGATAGAGTGGGTATAAATTAACTGATATGAAGATAAAAAATAATTAAAGGGTGTGAAGGGATTGTAAAGGGAGAAGAGAAAAGGAGGAGGCAGAAAAAGGTAAATTACATCACAGGAAGAAGCACAAAAACATATTATAGAGGGAAAGAGGGAAGGGAGATGAGCATTGTTTGAGCTTTACTTTCAGTGGATTTGGTTCAAGGAAGCAACAACATACTTGGTTAGCTTGCCCTATAGACAGCAGGAAGGGAAAGGGGAAAGAAAACCTTATGATTATATGATCAATAGATACAGAAAAGCTTTCGATGATATACAACATCCATTCCTGTTGAAAACATTGGAACATAGGAATAAATGGATCCTTCCTCAAAATAATAAGTAACATCTACCTAAAACCAGCAATAAGCATTATATGTAATGGGGATAAGCTAGATGCATTTCCAGTAAGATCAGCAGTGAAACAAGGATGTCCATTATAACTGCTGTTATTCAATGTGGTACTAGAAATGTTAGTTTTAGCAATAAGAGAAGAAAAAGAATTGAAAAAATTAGAATAGGCTAAGAATAAACTAAGTTGTCATTCCTTACAGATGATATGATGACATACTTAGCAAATCTAGCAAAAACTACTTTAAATAAAAAAAAACAACTTTGGCATTTACATCCAGAGAAAGAACTACAGAGTAGGAAAACAGAATGAAGCACACTCTTTTCTATTTTGTTATGTTTTGGTTTGGTTTTTCTTGTGGTTTCTCCCATTTGTGTTAATTCCTCTATGCAATATGACTAATGTGAAAATGTGTTTAATAAGAATGTATGTATAGAATCTATATAAGATTTCATTCTGTCATGGGGGGAGAGGGTGAGAAAAATTTAAAACTTGGGGATGTAATTGTTGAAAATTGAAAACAAATAAGTTCATTATTAAAAAAAAAAAAAAAGAAATACAAAATACATTTCCTACACTCAATGAGACTAAATATTCCGGAAGAAAGAGAAAAGAGTAAATTAGTTCAAGGAATATAAACACATGAAAAAGACTTAAGAATAGTTGTAAAGCCATGTACAAATAAAAAGTATAACATAAACAGAAGTCATATGAGCTAGAAAGAATGGACTAATGGAGTTCTCAATTCAAACAGATCTGCTTAATTAATATTTCCTGGAGAAAAATGAGTTTTGAGCAAGACAAACGAGGAAAAAGTCCTGCATACGCAGAGACCAGTGAGAAGAGAAGCAGTGGCTGCTAAACTTTGAATCCCATGATCCCTTTGCTCACTTCTGTAACTATATCTACAGCTTCCAACAACAAGGTGGGAATGTGAGAGTTAGGAGAACAATATGGCCAGATTTCTATCAAATTGAAAACACTTTTGTTTTGCCTATTTAAGAAATTGTTTTTATCTTTTGTTCTCTTTAAGTTATAAGTCCTCTAAGTTTGCAGTTAAATTGTGTCCAGGTTGTAAAGATAAATGAAAAATTAGCATGAGACAACAAGGAAGGCTAGCCATTACAAGAAAGAGAATGAATCTGTCTAAAATGAATCCATTTCCTTTCCTCTGAACAAGATGCTCAGATCTATGGAGACTTGGCTCAGTAACCATATAGATGGATTTGGAGTCAGAAAATCTGCTGAATTCACACCCTGTCATTGACTATTTGATCTTGAGTAGGTCACAACCTTTCTGGGCTTAAGTTACTTCATCTGTGAAATGAGAAGATTTAATTATATAAACTCAAAGATATCTTCCAACTCTGTATCTACGATTGTAATTTAAGAAGTACAACTCTAGAGCAGAAAAAAAACCTTCTAGTACAGCTTTCTTATTTGGTATTATTTGCCCTCTGTAAAGGGTGATGTTCACCATGCATTTGTCACGATAGATACTGATCAATAGCATTATGGTTGTACTCATTCCATCATGGCTAATGAACCAATTCATTCAATGAAAAGCTGTATTTCTTTCACCTTAGGCCTCATGTACATCTATAGGATGTGATTAGGACTAATAAAAATCCATTGATTTGCATTGAACATTTCTTTGCTTCATGCCAAATTCTATAAACCACTCACTCTCAATTTTGCAAAGAAAATGGCATATCATTTCAGCTTACTCCAAAACATGAAAGAAGTGTTTATAAACAACTTATCTAGCAAATGATTTTCAACCCTATTGGTGTTAAAACAAATAAAAACCTAGCAAAACCAAGTATAATTGGTTTCTCTGATTGACTCCTTTCAAACTGAGTAACTCAGCTACCATCTCTTTACTATTTTATTTATCTTTCAGATTACACATCAAGGGATGAGATTATAATTTCTATTTAGAATCACTGAATTATCAAATTAGAAGGAACTTTCGAAGTCTAATCCTTCATTTGACAAATGAATTGACTGAAGCCCATGAAGATCATGAGACTTGGTCCAAGTGACAATTTTCCTGAATCTCACTTTCCTCACAAATCTACCTTATATTTCTATGTCATAAATTATAGGGTTTTGCCTAAAATGGGCAATCAATAAATGTGGATGACTGCATTTTATAAAGGATCGTGAGTAGAAGTGTTTTGCTAATATATGCAACCATATAAAAATGTATATGTACATATTTATATGAATGTCAATATATTTCCAATGTAATGACATAATCACAGAATAACATAGATCCTCTAGAATAATAGTTACACTACCAAAACATAGACAAAAGACAAGGTTTTGCAGAAAATTATAGAATCTTTATCCATGATACTGGGGAGGAGGGAGAGTGGATTACCTATTGCTAGTAACTATCCATACTTTTCTCAGCACCTAGTTTACCAGCTAGCTACCCCTGGATATAAGAAGCATTGCACATTCATACAAAATTTCACTCCTAAGGTAGTTGTTTTCATTCATGTAGATAGAAACATTAATAGATACATATACATATGTATGTGTATACATATGCACATACATATATATGCTCTGTGTGTGTATGTGAGTGTATATATATTATATATTTATGCATACACACATTTATTTAAATCTATCTAACAGTAGTTTTCATATGTGTGCACATATACATATGTATATGAGTATATATATAGATATATACATGTACATAAATATCTATCAAAACATGCATCAAAGCAGAAATTTTTAACCTGTGGTTCATGAACTTATTTGCTTCTTTTGTTTGTTTTGATAAATGTATTTCAATATAATTAGTTTCCTTTGTAATCTTATGCATTCTGTTTTATAAATGGAAAGATATTTTTTGAGAATGTGTCCATAAGCTTCACTGGATTGTTAAAGATGTCCATAACATGAACAGAAAAAGGTAAAAAAGTTTCTGATCTAATTTACTTCTCCTGTTCTAATCATATATTTACAGGATACGGATATTGTTTGCCTAAAATTAATCATAATAACATTTATACAGACCCTTAAGGCCAACAAAGCCCTACAGATAGACACGTAATAGTAGATAGATAGATAGATACATAGACAGACAGACAGACAAACAGACGGACGGACGGACAGACAGACAGACAGACAGAAAGATAGATAGATAGATAGATAGATAGATAGATAGATAGATAGATAGATAGATAGATAGATAGATAGATAGATAGATAGATAGATAGATGATAGGTAGATAGAATCTCATTTGATCCTCACAACAATCCTGTTAGTCAGGTGTTAATTTTATCCTCATTTAAAGATGAAAAAAATGCAATTTGGAATTTATTTTAGGAATTCTTAATGTATCTTCTTATTCTAATAGTTTTCTTAAGATGAGAAATTGTTGTGTTTTTGTTTCATTTTCCCCAGCCTACAGTCCAGTACCTTGTACAGAATAGGTGTTTAATAAACATTTGCTCAATTAATTGATTTAAGTCATTGATCCCCTTCCATCAATTACCTGGAATCAACATTTTCTCTCCGTTAGAGTAATGTAAACCATGTTAAATTAGATTATCTTCACTTTTCCTCATTCTGTACTTTCTCACTACTTCAGGTCATGAGTTTCCAAAAGCTGATAGTGGGACCAGTTGCTTTGAACAAGTCTCATTTTCTCTAACCATTTCTTGTCAGTCATATTTTCTGATCTAAACTGATCATTTTGATCTCAGTATTTTATTCTTCCAGCAAAGAAGCCTACATCGAATATCTCCAGCCTTTAAGCGCTATGTACAAACTCCCTGTATGAGCCTTGTGAAGTGATTAGCATGAAGTTTTCATTTCTTTGAAAACACATATTTACGTGGTAAAGTCTATACCATTTGCAAAGGTATTGCAACCTCCAAAGATCCAGAAGGAATGATAGATTATGGTTTGGACTTATCCTGGAAAATGTTGAGAAAAAGAAAAGAAGAAAGAAAGTATTCATGGTTGAAATAAAAAAGGCCATTCTTTGGCAAATCATAAAATACCATCTGTTGAAACAACTCTAGTTCAGGGTTGTGGTTCATGGCATCCTTTGTTGCTACATCTATCAGGCCTTACAGGACATGAAATGATGACAGATGAATATCCCCTGCCAAACTGCAAGGGAGAACTGCATTTTGATGTGCAGCTCTTTGGTAGTGAGCCATCCAAACATAACCAGAGTGGGAAACATCATACCCATTCAATGGACTGAATGGATTGCGCAGGATCATTATTTTCCAGCTATACAGTGCTCTGCATGTACACTGGCGTGGAAGTTTCCAGTATTGCTTGGCTTCTAGAGAAGATGAACCCCAAGTCTGTAATCCACCCTGGTGTACCAAAGTCATTTATTTCCCTTTTTTATTTGGTGACATGCACAATTAAAAGTTGGAACATTCTATTGCTTTCTCCTGTTTCATTTTCCAAATAATCCCTCTCAGGACATATCCACTCATTCCCTTTTCAATGCACATATCTTGTCACTGTAAATATAATAGGTATAAAATTAGACACAAGTACCATAGCATATCCTTAGTCATTCAACAAAGGAAACTATTCAATGACTGAAGGCAACTACTTCTTACAGACTATTAACACAGTTGTTTCTACAAACACATCAATATTTGTCAATATAATCACAGAATAAAGACAGAGGTGGATTTTCCAAAAATCTGTATTTACAGATCCCTTTTGGGTCATTCCCATAGAGTAAAATTATTTGGGATTTTTTTAAGAAAGAAAACACAAGGGCAGTTTGGCATGTCATTTATTTTCATTATTAATAACTCATCAGACACATCTGCTTAGTACTCTAGGGTGAAAGAAAATTACTTGAAATATTTCGTCTATCTTCATATGTATGATAGGTAAAAGATATCATCCATTCTAAAGGCTTCTCGACTTTTTTTTAACTGAGCTTGTATTCTCCTCTGAAACACAGGAGATGCAAGAATCCTTTTTTTAACCATATTTTTAGTACCCAAGTAGATTGTGACCAGTTAACCAAGTTTTATACCTTCCTTCCAGAGATAAGAAGTGGAAAAAACTTGTCCATAATTGTACTTTGAAAAATCTCATTTCATACATGAACAAAAATGACTATTAATACTGAGAACACAAGAAATTGACCTACATGGAAACTTCCTAAATATTTAGTTAATCAAAGACTAAATCAAAGGAACAATAAATAATTATTTGAAAGGGAATAACATCAATGACACAACATAGAAAATTTCTAGCATACATCTAGCATTCCAGTAACACATTGGGATTCAAATATCTGCAAAAATACATTACCAAAATAAGAAAACAGGACAAATAAAGTGAATGGACAAGGAAAATTAGAAAATTAACAAAGCCAAAATAAACAGAAAAGAATATTGAAAGTAAGAGGAGAAATAGATCAAATGGAAAAGAAAGATTACAGAAATGATGAACAAAACAAAAACTATTTTTAAAGACAATACACTTTTATCTAGTTGAATTAAATAAAAAATAACAACAGAAATCCTCTATGATCCCTTCCAGCTCTCTCTTACTAAGAAAGTAAAATAAAAATAAATAATGCAAAAGGACACCAAATAAAGTAGAAATGAAAAAAGAAACAACAGGACCTGTTATACATAACTGGGTGCTAGCAAAGGAGAGAAGTGTGAAATAGAGAAATAAAACTACATAATCTTAGAAAATGAAATTAAAGAAACTACATAGCATCTAGAAAGAAAGAAAAAAATGAACAACTTTTGGCTTTTATAGGTTTATAGGAAAATTCTATTAAGTATTTAAAGAGGAACTATTACCTAAGAGACACAAATTATTTTAAAAAAGAAGAGAAAAGAAAGCAATTCATACAAGGAAGACAACTTGATTTCATAAGACTAACATGGTCTCTAATGAAGAAAACCATGAGGATATAAGGCAAATACAAATTATTAAAGATCAATATCATTAGTGATATTGATAATTATTAAAGAAAGAAAGAAAAGGAAAGAAAGAAAGGAGAAACAAGAGAAAAGGAAGGAAAGAAGGAATATAATAAAAAGGTTACTGCATTATATCCAAAATTATCCACTATGAGTAGATTGAATTTACATTAAGGATATAAGGATGATTCAATATTAGAAGAGTAATTCAATCAATCAACAATGTTTTGTTTGGTTTTGTTTGTAAAGCACACCATATCACATTTTATGTCAAAGAGGGGGTGGGGGTGAGGGAAGCTTTTAGCAAAGTACAGCATACACTTAGGCTAAAAATCCTACAAACATAGATGTAGAAAAGCTGTCTAAAATGTGATGTGCATGTATGTAAAAGAAAAAGCTAGCATTATTTGCAATAAGGAAACCCAAGAAGATATTCCCTTAAATAGGAGAAGATTCTCTTTTCTCCCAATGATATTTCAAAAAGTTGGAAATGTTTCTAGAAATAACAAATATAAAAATAATTTAAGAAAAAGAAATTAAGTGGATGAATGTTGATAAAAAGTACTGCGTTTTTTTTCCTTTGCAGAAGACATGATGATTTACTTTAAAAATGCAAAAATGACTTAGAAAAAAACCATTAGTCAAGTAACATTTTCAAATGAGAAGCAGGATACCAAATAAATCCACAAAATTGGCAGTGGTTCTGTACGGAAATAATAAACAAAGATGGAAATGATGGAATAATATAAATCAAAATAGCTACAAAATACATACAGTGTCTCAGAGTCAACATACTATGGATCACACAGGTGGAATTTATACCAGGAACAGAGGATTGGTTCAATATTAGACAAACTTTCAGCATAATTGACCATATCAATAATAAAACCAACAGAAATTATATAGTTATCTCAATAGGTGCAGAAAAAGCCTTTGACAAAACGCAGCACCCATTCCTATGAAAAACACAACAGAGCACAGCAATAAATTCAGTTTAACTTAAAATAAGTTATATTTATCTAAAACCATTAGCAAGTATTATATGTAATGAGGATAAGGTATAAACTTTCCCAAAATATCAGAGGTGAAACAAGGATGCCTATTATCACCACTATTATTCAAAATCATTTTGGAAATGTTAGCTTTAGCAAGGAGATAATTGAAGAAACTAGAAAAGGCAACGAGGAAACAAAAGTATCACTTTTTGCAGATGATATGATACTATATTTAGAGAATACTAGAGAATCAATTTTAAAAAGATTTGAAATAGTTAACAACTTTAGCAAAGTGTCAGGATATAAAATAAATCCACATAAATCATCAGTATTTCTATATGTTACCAAAAAGTCCAGTAGCAAGAAATAGAAAAATAAGTATAGACAACATAAAATACTTGGGGGCTACTTGCCAAGACAAACTCATGAACTCTATGCACACAATTACAGAACATTTTTCACACAAATAAAGTCAAATCTAAACAACTGGAAAAACATCAATTGCTTGTAGTTAGGTCAAGTCAATTAAGAAAAATGACAATTCTTCCTAAATAATCTACTTATTCAGTGCCTTACCAATCAAACTACCAAAAATTGTTTTATATAGCTAGAAAAAGTAATAACAAAATTTATCTGGAAGAACAAAAGTTCAAGAATATTAAATGAATCAATTAAAAAAATGTGAAGAAAGGTGACTTATTCATACCAGATCTCAAATTGTATTATAAAGCACTAATTACCAAAAGCATCTGTTACAGGCCAAGAAATAGCGGTGGATCGAAGGAATAGATTAAGAACATGATACATTCTAATGTATGACCAAAGTAATCCAGTTTTTGATAAACACAAAGATCCAAGATTTGGGAACACAAAAAACTTATTGCTTGACAAAATTAGTAGGAAAACTGGAAAACAGTATGGTAGAAACTAGGTATAGATCAACATCTCACACCATATACCAAGACAAGGTCAAAATAGGTACATGATTTGTGCATAAAAGGTGATACCATAAGCAGATTAGAAAAGCATAGGATAGTTTACCGGTCAGATCTACGGATAAGAAAGAATTTATCTCCAAACAAGAGAAATAAAATGGATAAATCTGATTATATAAAATGTAAAAAATTTCAAAGGATATGAAAAGATAGTTTTCAGATAAGAAAATCAAAGCTATCTATAATCAAATGAACAAAAAATGTTCTGATTGATAAGAAAAATACAAATTAAAACAACTTTTAGGTACCAGCTCACACCTATCAGATTGGCTAATATGACCAGAAAAGAAAATGATAAATGTTGGAGAGAACATGAGAAAACACAAATGCACTCTTGGTGGAGGAGTTAGTTGTTAACTCATTTAAATATCCTGGAGAGCAATTTGGAATTATGCCCAAAGGGCATACAAACTATGTATATTCTTTGATAGAGCAATATCACTGTATTCCAAAGAATTTTTTTTTAAAAAAGGGAAAAGAACTTATTTATACAAAAATATTTATAGCAGCACTTTTTGTGGTGACTAAGAATTGGAAATTGTGGGGATGTCCATCAGTTCTGGAATGGCTGAACAAGTTTTGATATATGATTTTAATGAAATATTATTGTGCCATAAAAAATTACAAATAGGATGATTTCAGAAAAAACCTGGAAAGACCTACATGAACTGATACAAAATGAAGCAAGCAGAATCAAGAGAAAATTTGTACCCTAACAACAATATAGTAAAATGAAGAATTGTGAATGACTTAGCCATTCTCAGCAACAGTTAATCCAAAATAATCCCAAAAGTCTCATGATGAAAAATATCACCACTCTCCAGAGAAAGAACTGATATATAAATAAAAATGCAAGCATACTCTTTTCACTTTCTTTTCTTTCTTTCTTTCGAATCTCCTTGAACAAAATGACTAATATGGAAATAGTTTACATGATTGTTCATGTTGCCTACATCAGGTTGCTTACAAACTCAGAGAAGGGAAAGGGGAGGGAGGAAGTAATAGAATTTAGAACTCAAAACTAAAAAAATAATGGTAAAAATTGTTTTTCCATATAATGAGAAAAATATTATTTTAAAAAATAAATAATCAACTTTCCAACTTCTCAACTTGTTCAAGTGAATTGTCTATTCTAGATATACATATTGATGGCCAAAATCTAGAGATAGATAGGAACTATAAGTTTACAACTCAGAGGAATTTCAAAATTCCTGGACAATTGATATTCTTTATCCCTTTGTTATGATCATCTCTGATAATATATTTGTTGAATAATCAATAAATAAGTAAACATTTACTAAGTATCTATTAAGTGCTAGGTATCTTGCTAAGTACTAGGGATAGAAAAGGAAATAAATGACTGTCTCTGCAAGCAAAGTAGGACCTTTTGCTGTTTTTGTTTTAGTGTAAAGTGCTTCTGCTTGAATAATGTGATTAAAGATCTTCCCCACACATTAATGGGCCTGGAAAGATTTGAAGGAAAATTCACACCTTTTGTTAATTTTCTAATGGGGCACTAGTTCTCAAGGGTTGTGATGCCCTCTGACTCTATGAAGACTGAGATGAAGTTTTACTTTAGGGCTTAGTTTTTGGAAGAAAGTTTGCGTGCCAGATAAGATTCTGGGAAGCTCCTAAGGAACCCCTCTCCCAGCTTTGAAAACCCAGATTATGGTGCTTCCCTCTCTGGTAACTATGTATGCATGTAATAGTCAGACAGTTTGGAAGTCTGTCTGTTGTTCTGTATTTCTCTTGTATTTTTCTCTGTTGGTGAAAGATAGATATGCTTGATTAAAGTTATTGTTGACCCCTCAAAAGTTTCCTTTCCTTGGAAAAGCAGATCAAAGAACTTGTGATAGCAGGCCTCTCTGTGTATGTCAGGGTGTTTTCTGTTACTGGAGCCCACAATCTAAGGAGAGAGACAACTAACAGATATAAACAAGTTATATCCAAAAAAATAAGAAATAAATATCAGAAGGAAAGCATTAGAATTAAGAGGAGTTAGAAAAGGCTTCCATTAGAAGGCTAAAGGAAGCCAGAGAAGACAACAAGCAGATAGAAAGAAGGGGAGCATTGCAGCAATGGAGAACAGGCAGATAAAATGCCTGGAGCCAAGAGATGAAGTATCTTATTTATGGAACAGCAAAGCGGTCAGTGTCACTGAATCAAAGAGTAGGGAGTAAAGTGTAAGAAGACTGGAAATGTAGGAGGAGACTAGGTTATGAAGCTCTTTGAATGCCAAACAGAGCATTTTGTATTGGGAATTTTATATTTTCTACATTCATTAAATTATGAAATAATAAAGATTGGGTTTATTGTTGAATATCATTTATGAAAATCCTCATTAAGTCTTGATAGATAGATAGATAGACAGATAGGTAGGTAGAAAGATGACAGATAGATAGATAGATAGATAGATAGATAGATAGATAGATAGATAGATAGAAGATAGATGATTCACATAATATATGAATTTCATCAAGATTTCATATAGATGAAAGGAAACAAAGTATAGAGGTCAAAATTTTTTAATATTTTTATATTAATAAGGTCTGAGGTTTGTTGGGTTATTTTCCCAAAGCTTTAGTATCTTCCCTTTCTTCAGGTATCTTGACTATCAATCTCCCTACACTCTTACAATTTTATTTTCTCTACCATAGATCTCATATATATATACATGATCTAACGTGGATATTTTCACTTTTTTTATCTCTTTAATAACATTTCTACCTTCTTCCTATGTACATCCAGGACTACGATTATAGGGTTCAGGGATAATGATTCCACTGGTCAAAAACAATTCGTTTAGTTGATGGTCCAGCAGATAGAGTGCTCGTTATAGAGTCCAAAAGACTTCAATTCAAATGTCATTTCAGGCATTTAGCAGCTGTGCAGCCCTGCACAAGACATTTGACCAATTTGTCTCAAGTTCTTCAACTGTAAAATGGGGATAATAATAGTACCTACCCCACAGGGTTGCTGTGAGGATCAAATAAGATAACATTTATAAGAAACAGCATAGTACCTGGCATAAAATAGGACCTGTATAAAAGTGTATTCCCTCCATGATAGAAATCTTTCTTCTGTCTGTGTCTTCTTCCATTTCCATTCTTAAGTAGCTTTTTTGCTTAGCTGAATCTCTTATGAAATTTCAAACTAATTTTACCCTGCATTGATTCTCTCTGATTTATGAAGCAGCATCAGGAAACTGAGACCCAGAGAGATGCAGTGGCTTGCTTATAATTGCACAGCTGCTAAGCAACAGTCAAGATTCAAACCCAGTACCTGATGCCATGTAAACAAGTACATATTCTAATCATATTTCCTTTGCCCTTTGAAATAAAGTCAAAAGTTTGTTTACTGAAGGTCTTTGGGGGTCTTGTGGTTTTCTTGTTAGGGAAATATACGGGCAACAGATATAGTTGTGTATAAAATTAATATAACGGATGTGTTCATTTAGTTTCTGTCATGTACTTAGAATTTTTAATTCTCAATCACTTGTTTAAATGACTCAAGATTGAGTTGCTTCCATCTTTTTATCGTTGTTATAATTCTATCTAAATAATCATAGCAGTACTTGTGGTAGGAAAGAACTGAAATCAAAGAAAATGTCCTTGAACTGAGAGGTGACTAAAGAGATTGTGGTTCACAAATGCAACAGAATACCACCCTATCTTAAGAAATGATATGTAGTAGTAATTCAAAGAAACACGGGAAGACATGCTACCTCCAAAGTAAAGTGCATAGAATCAGAAGAACAATATATGTATTGACTGCAACAAAATATTGAGAAAATAGATTTTCCTACTTTTACTGCAGAGGTGAGGGAACGTAGCTGTATTGTTAAAGTAATTTTACTTAATTGGAAGAGCTTTCCCATCCATTAATAGGCCCATGTGAAGTGCTTGAATTACATGGAAACCTAAGTCACATGTGCTAGGAGGATCTTGCTGAACAGGTGGAACATCAAGGGTGGAAGAGAGCTGGGAGGAAGTTGGTGAGACCAATTAAGGCAGAGAAAAGAGGATGCAGGCAGGCACAGGTGATGTTGTGAGTATTTACTTGTGGGAAGGGTCCAGCAGGAGGTTGTGGGGGAGACTTGGGAATGCTGTTGTCCCCTGCAGTGCTCATGTGTATTGATTTCTTGGTTAGTGTGATGGATTTGGCTTTCTGTTGTTGGGATTTGGCTTTCTGGTGTCCGAATATATAGTTTTCTTCTGTCTTCTTTATGGAGAGTCTATCATACTTTGTGATTCAGAACTAGGCTGGCATATTCATAGTTGCTTTTGGTGCTGTGAATATTGCCTTAGTCATACAAGTCACCAGAAGTATCATTCGTTGCTGATTTTGGTAAACAATTTTTTATAAATCTTTGATATAAGAGATAATTTGATGGGGAGTAGATACAAGAGGTAGTAATGTATTCAGAAATTGAGGCAATGTAAAAAAAGAAAAAAAACCTCCACAAAATAAAATTCAGAAAAAGATTTTAAAATCTCCCATATACCTGGATTTCTAGAGAACCTTCATTCCTTAACTGTAGAACTCAGTGACTGAGATATTTTTCCCCCAAGTAATTTTTTTTAATTATTTGGAATATCAAAAATACATAAAAGGGACCAGACCTGGGTAAAGCATATACAAATTCCCATAACTATTTAAATCAAGACTGGTGGATTAAATGGAAGGTTTTGGTATTTAAAATATGTTTCTTTCTTCCCTCCTTTCTAATATATGTTCTAACAGTCATGCCAAATGGGCCAGATTATTATACTCTCCACTCCAAAAGAAAAAATATAATATCACAAGAGTGTTCAAAGTTCTTCTTATCACTTTCAGTGAATCGTTTGGATTCAGTACCTCACAGTAACTATGAAGTTCTTGAGGTGAATCTGGAGTACTGATTAGACAAGGTGGCTAATCTAAAGGGGAAACGTGTTCCATATTTTGTTATTGTTACAAATGTAGCCATGCTACTGACTCTGTTGACTTTGCTTTTCAATGTAGGCCATAGAGACAATAGATATCTCTTTGCTCTCCAGTCTACCTACTCATCTCAGTGGCTACATTCAATCCAAACCATCCACTGAGTCCATTGCCCAGCAGGATCTATGTCAGATTCGAATGCTGATACTATTTCCAAATTTGGCTGCTGCCTTTTTCTGTCTGTGCTGTTAGTGGCCATGCTGTTGCCATCAGTTGGTCCATCTGTGTAATCTGGGTTGAATCCAGACTCATAAGTAGATAAAAGAAAACCCAATTTCATGCCATAGCATACTGAGTCACTAAAGGCTGAAATGCTCTCTCTGTTTTTCAGTCTCTGCTGCTCTCTGTGTTTCTGTCCCTCTGTCTCTTGGTCTGTATGTCTCTTTCCTACCCTTCCTTCCTCCTTTCCTCCTCTTTCTTTTTCCTTCCACTTTCTCTTTGTTTCTTTTTCTGTTTCTTTTTCTCTTCCTTTCTTTCTCTCTCTCCCTCTCTCTTTCATCTTTCTTCTCTGTTTCTGTCTTTCTTTGTTTGCCTTCCTCCGTCCTTCCCTCTGTCTCTCTATGTGTGGCTCTGTGCATGTGTCTCTCTCTGTCTTAGTCTCTTTTTCTCCCCTCCTCTCTATCTTTCCTGGAGAACTAAAGAAAAAATTTTCTGCAGGAAATGTATCTCTGTGAAGAAAGGAAATTGCTGATTACCAATAGCTCACCTATTAAAAGAAATGAGTTGACATATTATTTCAAAGTTTGTCTGAGCTCGTAGTGCAGGAAGGTTTTAAGTTTACACAGCCTTGGTCTGGGATATTCTCAGTTATCACCCTACCTGTCCTCAGGATGACATATCATTGGGCAGACATTTGAATATCTAGAAAGACATATAGACTCTCTTTCCCTACACATGCATAAATGAATGATTACTAACTTCATTAGGCACTGTTGACACATCAAAACAGAGTTGGCTGAGCCTGACAAAGTGATTAATTGTGCTGCTATTTTCTCAGATGCACAAGGTAAATTGATTTTGAAACATACTTTTTATGTGCTAAGAACACCTGATAAACTATTGGGCAGTGAACATAAATGTCAACATAGATACAATCTACTAACTAGCTAATCGTGGATGAATATTAGCAGATCCAAGGACTTCAGCAATGAACTAGTTATTATCTATGCATTAAGAGAATCCACATATATAAATATAGCCACAAAGACTAACAGGTGATTGAAAGATCTTTCCAAAATGAGTTCAGTGATAGTCAAAATAGAGCTGGATATACAGACACGAGAGTCCAGGTTTTTAATCCTAATTTTTAAGAGATGCTTCACTATAAACAATTTGCTCAATTCCAAATCACAATTTTCCTTATCTATAAAATGAAAATAGTAGTTGTGAAAATTATATGAAGATATTACTCTCTTAAGACCTTAACATGCTATGCAAATGTCAATCTTGCTTCAATCTGACTAAGATCAGACATGATTGTCACTAGATTGGCAAAGGAGCATTGAATTTTTCAGTGACAGCATTCTCAAAGACCATGTACTGAACTGTAACAGGGGTGTCATCTTTATTGGTGATGGAGTGCCAACATTGATAAAATCACAAACCCTTGAAGTGTCTAAGAAAGAATAAGAAGTAAATTTTAGGCCTCTTCCACAACCATTTTGTAAGCCTGGTCACCGTCACGTGGCAGAGTTCTCAATCACCCTGAGATTGTGTCAGTAAGTGTGAAACATAGCTCAATATGGCCAATTCATTCATTCTTGCTATCTCAACAATCATTGTGGATGGCTGATTGATTTGGCTTCAGTGATTGTGATCAATAGATCCAAATAAGTGGATCAAGCTGTGCTATGTTCCATCTCATCAGCTATGTATAAATAAACACCTATTTGGGGACATGGTTTGCCTTAATTATGTAATATTGTATTTCAGCCATTGAATTGAGTGTGGGCTGTTTCTAAAAGCATATCCACATATCTAATGTCACATACAGCGTAATTTAGGCTACAGATAAAGAAAACCAAAGAAATGTAGCTTATATTTAAAATATGAAATTCCTTTACCATTTCTTCCAACTTCTGTAAGAAGTGGAATAATCAGAAAGACAATTCAATAATGTATTAACTCTTCCATTTTTAGCAAAGACAGATAGTTGAAGTCTTCCGTCACATGTCTGTATGGTCTCACTCCAAGATGTCTTTCTGTTTCCAACTTCTGACTGTGTTTTCTTCTTCCATTTTCAAATTAGATGGATGGGTCTCATTTTGAGGCTTATACATTCATCAAATATAGTGATTTTCCTCAACTTCAATCTAGAATGAATGGTGTTTTAAATACTGATTCTTCAGTAATAACTATATAGTGATATAAATTTACACTTTGAGAATGGCAAGAATCTTCAGATCTTTAGATCTCATCCCAAGCAATACATAAATATAAAACTTTATAACAATATCCCTATCAAGTTCAGCCTCCACTTAAAATTTTCTGATGATGAGAGATCAACTATTCTCATCCATAGTTTAGATGAATTATATCCATTCCACTTATGCACAAGCTAAAATTTTAAGAAAGTTTTTTATCTCCTTCCATGGAACCAAAATCAACCTCCCTGTGACTTTCAGTGACAACTTTAAATTGTTGTTTTTATTCTTATTTTCATTTATTTTTGTCCTTATGTTAGATATGCTATATATATTGTAATAATAATCATTGAAAGTTATGTAGGGTTTACCATTTTCAAAGCACTAGTTTTGAACTCTGGCACCAAGCAGAATAAACTCAATCCTGCTTTAATCCATCATCTTTTCAAATACTTGAAGACTCTATCAAGTTAGTCTTTCCTTATCCAGGCTAATTATCCCCAGTTCCTTCCATGAATGCTTATAAGGCATGATCTCTAGTCCTCTCTTCATCCTGGTCACCCCACTTTAGGACTGATTTTGTCTTTGTGATTTGGGGACTGCATCCCATTAATTATAATATTGCAACAGGGAAGAGGAAAGCTATTTTTCTCAGTATGTAGCAGAGGACTTTTTCACTGCCAAATGAAAACAGTGTCTCCTATGATCATGCATGGCTCGCCCTCCTCACCCTCTCCAAAAGGACACACAAAAAAATTATTAAATCTCACCAGCTGACAATAGGAAAAGCTATTAACCAAGATGCTCACTCACCTGAATCCTTTTTTATAGAGATAGATATAGTATAATGAAAAGACCACTGGAATGGGAAGAAGAAGAGCTGGCTTTGTGTTTCAGCTTTGATGTCTTACAGGAAAGGGACCTTGAGATATTCATCAAACCTTTCTGTGTTTCAGTTTTCTTTTTCCATTTTTTAAATAATGGCACCATATAACTAAAGTCTCTTCTCCTACTTTCCTTTAAGGGTTGTTGTTGAGAGCCTATACTATTTTTCATGGAATTTGAGTATTTGAGTTCTGTTTCAGAAAGAAATTTATTTAATTTTTTTCTATAAAAATGGAGTAGTTTAACGAAATATTCTCCTGGAAAAGAAAAGGAGGTGGTACTGAAGTGAAGTAACTAACAATGCCCCCATATGTAAGATTTTCTTATTTGTTTGTTTGTGTGTGTGTGTGTGTTTGTAAGAATGTTTCCTCTCATCCAACCAGAAGGTTTCTCTTTCCTTTGCATACAGACTCATATTCTTCATTGCTGTGGTTCTTCTTTCTTTGTAAAATATAAAAATGAAAATGATACCTTTTTTTCCAAGCCACAGAATCTTAAAGTTAGAGGGTCATTTTGCCCAACCTCACCACCTTCCAGAAATTTCTTCTACAAAACCTCTAACAAAAGCCTTATCCATTCTACACTTGGAGACCTCCAGTGATATGGAATTCAATGCCAAATGTAGTAGTGAAATCCAGTTTTGATAGTTCCAACTGTTATGGAGATTTCCTTTTTCTCACATGAGTTTTGACTTCCCTTTCAGCAACTTCCACTCATCCCTTTGAATTTGATTACCTCACCATCTAGACAACAAGTAAAATATGTTCTTATAACATCCCTTATTTAAAAGATAATCTTTTTTTTAATTACAGAGCATGCATCAACCTATATGGCATAAAAGGAAGATGTAGAAAATCTGATTCAAAACTCAAAAACATCCTTCAAACCAGTGACTATGTACACTACACTCAATAACATTTTAAACTTGGGCAAACGGATAATAGCAGCAATATATTGGAAAATATGATTCAGGATGCAGAATTGAAAGAGGATAAAGGCTTGTGGCATATAAAAAAGAAACAATACCTTAAGTATGATAACTTTTGTCAATAAATTTTATTTAAAACTATACATAAATATCAAGTGATAAACACAAAAAGAATATAACTTTCAGCTACCTTACTATCACCTTTTTCAAGAAAAAGGAAGGAAGGAAAGAAAAAAGTGAGAAAGGGAAAAAGGAAGGAAGGAAGGAAGGAAGGAAGGAAGGAAGGAAGGAAGGAAGGAAGGAAGGAAGGAAGGAAGAAAAAATAAGTGAAGAAGGGATAAAAGAGGGAGAGAAGGAGGGAGGAAAGAGGGAGGAAGAGAAGGAGAGATGAGGAAATCTCCAAAGCCAAGCCTGCATCATAATCAGGTGAAATTTGAATCACAGAACTTTAATGTTCTCAAGGTATTCAATATTATTAAGAAGAGTAAGGAGGCAGAGACAAGATGGCAGAATGAAAGCAAGGACTTACCCTTTCAAATAACACTAAAAAGTGAATCTGAACAAATTCTAAAGAGGCAAAATTCACAAAGAGACAGAATGTGACAGATTTCCAACCAAAAACAACCTGGAAGATTGACAGAAAGAGTCTGTTGCACTGGGCTGGGAGAGGAGTGCAATCTAGAATACAGGCAGCACCAGTGCTGATGGGACCATAGCAAAGTCAGAGCAGACTTTGAGGGACTGAATCACTGATGACAAGTGGTGATTCCCAGACCTCTCAACACAGAAGGGGGTCGTTGGAACTGGGTGAAGGGATTGGAGACTATGAACTTGGAAGTTTCAAAATGACAAGAGAAAGAACCTTAAGAAGCCAACCTTTGTCTTTACCTTGCAACCCAGAGTTCTGGTATCAAGGTTCTGCAGCCAACAATTCACTAAGGAGCAGGGAGTGAATCTTTGAAATAACCTTAACTTATTCAAAATCATTGTTGCATTTGGATGTGAACTTGGTGAAACCAAAGCTCTGTAGAAGCTGTGCTAAGTGTAAAACCACTTACCTCAGAGACTGAGGTGATATAGTGGAAAGTGTGTTACCAGGTTGGGTGAGGGGGGAATGGAGCATATTATAACTTTATTATTGCCATATCTTTGAACTAAATAGTCTTTTGTAAAATCTAATTTATGTTGTGCCTAAATGAAACTGGGGTACCACTCACTGGCACTTACCTGGGTGGGGAACACAACCTGTTAGGGGCTCAAGCTAATAGCCTTAGAGAAGAAATACCCTTCCAAAATCCCTCAGGGGTATCCCTAGAACTCTGAGGGACAGATGTAAATGGCCTTGATGTCAGGGAGGTCAGAGCTTGTATGTTACATCCATTTTTGATGGGTATTTTTAGTAACTTCAATTCAAAAAAATTGATTCCAAAGCATCATTTTTTTTTACTCTGTGCAATGGACTACATTCTAGATAACAAGGACACAAAGATCTAATTTAGAACTTGCTCTCAAAGAGTTTATGGTCTAATGGCAGGAAATGCATGAATACAAATAACTCTGATATATAGAAGTGTGGGATAAATGAAAAGGAGAGGCTAAGTCAAAGTACTATGAGAAATTTAATGGAGGAGATCATTTTCTAGAAAGGTTTAAGGTGTAAGGTACCATTTGTGACAATAAATTTTATCATGAAGGGACCAACGGACTTGACATTTAATTGGGGGATGGGGTGGAGTTCATTCTAGGCATGGAAATGGGGGGAAATGGTAGTCCCATTTGACTGAAACATTGAATACAGCAAATGGAACTGTATGAGATAAGACTAGACATGCAGGTTAGATCTTGCTTTAAGGCCTTGAATAGAAGGTTAAGAGTTTTTATTTTGTTTGGTAAAATGGAAGCCACTGAATGTCTTTGAGTAGAGAAAAGAAAACACCAGGACGAAGTTTTATGGAAATTACTTGGATAGCAATGTGGAAGACAGACTGAGGAGGATATAAGCTGGAAGTAGGAAGCCTAATTTGGAAGCTATTACAATTCTTTAATCAAGAAGAGGCAAGGTCCAGGAACTAAGATAATTGTAGTGAGAGAGATCTGAAGGGACCAGATATTAAAATCTTATGAAGATCAAATCAATAATCCTTAGAAAATTGGTAATAATCTAAACCTCATATCTTAACTCTGGGCCAATGTAACTCTTTAAGAAGGTCTTTTGAAAAATGGGTATACCTAAGAAAAATATGTATTTTGCCTCCCTGAAGCAAAGAGATGGAAATGACAAATTATTTTCAAGTTCATAATTTTGGTAATTTTGTCTGGGTTATATACACAGACATACACACACATATCCTCAATTATAATACATATTACTTATAAATATGTATGCATATAAATATACATATAATAAATATAAATATATAATATATTTGAAGATATATATGGGTGTGTATACACATATATACGTATGTATATCGATATATCCTCAAATATATTATATGTACATATCCCCAACATATATGTGTGCATACATATTTACATAAATATATATACACATACAGACATATACATATCCTCAAATATACATGTATGTGTATATGTATATATCCATACATACATGTGTGTGTTTGTATATCCTCAAACAGGATAAATGGATAAATCCACTTCCTTTTGCCACAGACTAAGTCCCTAGCATGCAGACATAATACAGAATGGAAGGATGGTGTCAACTTTGGAATAGAATCCAAATCCCTCTTTTCAGATATCCAAATCCCACATATCCTGCTCTTCAAGGTACTCAGCATAAGAAAGAACAATTTTCCAAATTCCTGTTTTTGTTCCATAAACAAAACAAAAGCTTTAGAGATATTTTTTTAAATCTGTACTGAAACAAATTATTTTGATGAAATACATGACTAGAAAATGTGAATCATGGTTGAAATTATTTATAGAGTACATTGCTGCTCTAAACCTTTATGGCCAGTCCAAGTTATGGGATTCAATCATAATCAAAGAGTTAAAGCTCCTTGTGGTATTTCTAGCTATAGCTCCTATGGATAAGCCCTAAGCCAAACCTACTTATGCTTAATTCCATTGTACAATGGGTAGTGTTTGAGAGGTTCAACATATAGAGTTATTACTTTCATAACTTTATTGTTAAAAAAAGTTTAAAGGAGTATTTCTTGAAAAAACTTTCAAATGAGAAGTTATAAAAGTGGATTTGGAAACAGTTGCATGGTCAGATGTCAACTTGGAATCAGGCTTCTTGCTCCAGTGGTCTGGTCTCCTTTGTATGTGCTGTTTCCTTTATATCCATTATTTGTGTAAAGGTACCAGAAAATCAAATTACAGATGACTTAAAGCCAAAAATCAAAGAATTTATGCATTAGATAGCATATTCACAGTCCAAATAGATACCAATAGACATTTAATTCATTGCAAACTCAATAGGAGTCAGTGCTATAGTATGACAACCCAAAATGTAAGTGTAAATGGAAGCTGCACTGTCAGAGACAGCATGTCCAGGACTGTTGTTCTCTTCATCCTCTGCTCTGGTAACACTATATTTGGAATCATATGTTTAATTGAAGGTGCCACATGTTAGGAAAGATACGGCTAAACTAAAGATTATGTAAATGCAAGTGACCAGAAATATGAAAAACATTGAGAATAAGCCATGAAGGTTTAAGTCACTGGGCTTTGGGGGGATAGGGATATGGGTTTGCAACCAGGGAAGATTACAAGTAGGGCACATAAGAAAGCTTTCTTCAAGTATGGAAAGAAATTGAATATGGAAAAGGCTGGTTCTGGTTAGATTTTTTCAGGGGAGGGATAAGTCAAGAAGACACTCCCTTTCTAATCAGTTCTTGAGATATTAAGGTTCCAAGTGGCTGGAGGAAATCTAATAAGCCTTACCAGTAACCCCTAGGGCTAAATCAAGTATGCTTCAGTTTAGACCAATATTGGGCCCAGAAATTGGACTATAGGCCAATGAATCTGAGGTCGGTTGCTCCCCTATTGAAAATAAGGAGATTTTCAAAAGGGACATCAACTCACCAAAGAAGTTGTGAAACTATGACTAGTGACTAAATTGATACTATGACTCATCAGAGGTGATTGGTAGCCTTGTACAGCAATTATTTATGCATATGCTAATATGTATGTATGTTGACTTTAGCAAAAAATGATGAAGAGGGGGCAGAGTGCTAGACTTGGAGTCAGGAAGACTTGGGTTCAAATCCTACCTCAGATACTTACTAGCTATGCAACCCAGAGTAAGAAATTTAAATTCTGTCAGCCAGTTTCCTTAAATGAAAACAGAGACAATAATAGCCCTTTCCAAACTGTAAAATATTATGGAAATTCTATTATTATTTTAATCACACAGATAGATTTTATTTAAAGACAACTTTAAGCAACATGACTGTAATACTGTAAGTGTGACCTATATATTTGTTCTATAGTAATATATACATATATAAATATATATATGTACACATACATATACATACATACACCCATACACCCATACACACACACACACACACACACACACACACACACACACAGAGCGTCTGTTACAAAGATGAACTACCTCTACAGAAATAAAAATGACGATAGTAGATGGAACCAATAAGCAACACAAATGCTTAAAAGCACACCAGATGTAGTTGAAGTCAAGAATGGTGTCAGCAACCATGGGCAGTGCATGACATCTATGGAGGCAGTTTAATCATTCAGTTGTGTTTGACTCTTAATGACTCCATGAACTATACTGTCTATGGGATTTTCTTCACAAAGAACTGGAGTGGTTGACTATTTCCTTCTCCTGTGTGGAGGTCCCATTGTGATCTCCTGTGGAGGTGAAGGCAGTAACAGAATTTGATAGAACAAACTCACAGAGAGAAGGCAGAGGCAGCATTCTTCTTGATCAAGCTGTTGGTAGATAGAAATGCGGAACTTGTACCTGATACAGGAATAGGAATTGCTGTGCTTCCATCTTCTGAAACTTTCTCTAGACTCTTATTACTATTATTATGCGTTTCTTGCAGGTGACTGATAAAGAAAAAAAAGGGGAGATAAAAAATATTCACCTAGTATTACCTATTCTCTTACTAAAGAGACTGACATACTAGCCACTTTCTCTATTGATTTATGGTAGTATATATTCTATGTTGAAATATTCATCGGAAAGACATCTCAAATAATATCTTTAAAGAAAGTGTGGTAAACAAAAAAGAACATGGACTTGTCATTTGGTAAAATAGAGGGAGAAATGCTATACATTCCATATTCTACATTTATATCTTTGCTAGTCTTTCTGACTTTTGCCTGCCACTAGACTTCAATGACTCTGAAAGGAGAATAAGACTGATGACTTTGTGCAATTCTGCTTCATTTATATCCAATTCACAAACAATTCAAGATATTACCCATAATTATATTATATTATATTACCCATATTACCCTCTTCAAAAATGAAGGACAAATAATATATCCTTAAAATTTCAGGTCCCCACTTCCATCTCCAGCATTGTGGAAAGACTACTTGTGGTGAATGTATAGGATACACATAAGGATAAAAATAACAAAGAATAGGTGGATGGGAATTGGTTATTTTCTACATCAGTGGAGAGAATAACTACATCAATAAGTTCAAAGGCCCACTGGAATATTACAGAGCTAATAAAATTGGAAGATTTGGTTTGCATGTAAGAATTAAGCGGAACTTACTTTCAGGAGAATCATAGAAAGAATCCTGTTTTCCCAGAGACATTCTATTTTTTTCCAAAGATAATGTATGTAGGGAGCCATAAACCAATAAGGGTATTTACTACTGAGACATCTACAGGATATAAACTTTGGTCTCTGTAAGGTGTCAAGAACTTTGCTTATGGCGATGTGTTACAGAGGTGTTTACTCACGTTCAGCATATGTTAAAAGAGGTGACCTTTGAGGTCTTGATTCCCTAGTTTTGGTGATTGCATGATTAGGAATGGGGAAAAAATCATAGTCATGTTACAATAAGAACAATCATTTATCAGGAACCTATTTTGTGCAAGGCGAAATATTAAGGAATATCTTCCCTGCTTAATTGAAAAATATCTTGAAAAAAGGCTTGAATTCAGAGAAATGAAATTGTTTGAAATAATTATAAAATCCCAAACAATTACTCTCTACCCAAATCTCTCATGTGGTATAATTGAATAGGGCAAAGATTAGAAAGGTAAAAGTATGTATTTGTATTACCATCAGAAGTCTTCCTTTCTACTTTATCTCCTTAATACGTTACCACAATTTGAAAGGGACCAAGCCTAGCACTATTATATGTCAAACCATACTACAAAGCTACAATCATTGAAATAATTTGATACTGAATAAGAAATATTATGGTTGGTCAATGGGACAGATTAGGTATATAATATGCAGAAGTAAAAAAAAACATGGCAACTTAGTAATTGATAAACTCAAAGATACCAGCTACTGGGGAAAGAACTCACTATTTGACAAGAACTATTTGGAAAACTGGAAAGTAGCCTGGCAGAAACTAGTCATAGACCAGTATTTCTAACATGTATCAAATAAGCTCAAAATGGGTACATGATTTAGGATAAAGGGTGATGACATAAGCAAATTAGTGCAGTATGGAAGAAGCTACCATTTGGATCCATAGATAGAGAAAAAGTTTGTGACCAAAGAAGAGATCAAGAAAGTCACAGAAGTTAAAATGGACAATTTTTATTACATGAAATTAAAACATTTTTGCACAAACAAAACCAGTGAAGCTAAAATGAGAAGAAAATCATGAAACTGAGAAAAAAATCTATGCATCAAGTTTCTGTGATAAAAGTCTCCTTTCTCAAACACATGAAGAATGCAGCTAAATTTATAAGAATAATAGCCATTCCCCCATTAATAATTCATCTAAAGCTATAAACAGGCAGATTTCAGAGGAAGAAATCAAAACCTATCAATAGTAACATGAAAAAATTCCCTAACTTACTAATAATTGTAGAAATACAAATTAAAATAACTGTGAGACATGATCCCCAAATCATGAGATTGGCTAAGATGACAAAAATGTAAAATAACATGTTGTCAGGAATGTGGGAAAATAGGTCACTAATGCACTGCTAGTGGAGCTATGAATTAGTCCATACACCCTAAAAATGAATTCATGACTGTGCCCCAATAGCTATTAAACTGAACAATCCCTTTGACTCAGCAATATTGTTACTAGATTTATACTCAAAAGAGGTCAAAGCAAGAGCAAAAGTACCCATATGTGTACACATGGTTATTATAGCTATTTTTGTGGTGGCAAAAAATTGGAACCTGAGGGTATAACTATCAATTAGGGAACAGTTGAGCAAGTTATAGTATAACAATGTAATGGAATATTGATGTCCTTTAAGAAATTATGAAGGCAATAATCTCAGAGAAATCTTTGAAAACTTTTGTGAATTGATACAAAGTTAAATGAACAGAACCAGAACAATCTAAACAGTAAAACCAACGATATTGCAGAGATAGTCAACTACAAAAGACTTAGTAACCCTAAGTAAAACAATAACCCACTACTTTCCAAAATACTCATGATGGAAATTACTATCCCCTACCAGATAGAGAAAAGATGAATTTAGAGTATGGACTGAAGCATTTTTCTATTTCTTTTTCTTTTTTTAGTTTTCAGAACATGATTAATGTGATTTTTTTGCATGACCTCATATTTGTGATGGGCTGTTTCTTGTCTTCTCAATGAGTAGGGTAGCAGTGAGAAAAGAGAGAAAAATTGGAATTGAAAATAAAATAAGACTAGGTGGGATTTATACCAGAAATGCTGGGCTGCTTCAGTATTAGGAAAAGTATCCACAAAATTGATCAAATCAATAAAAAAAAACCAACAGAAATTATGACTATCTCAATAGATGCAGAAAAAAAAAAACTTTTGACAAAAGACCACATCTATCCTCTATTAAAAACACTATTAAGCATAGGAATAAATGGAGCTTTCCTCAAAATGATAAGTAGCAACTATCTAAAACCATCAGCAAGTATTATCTGCAATGGGGTTAAGGTAGGAGTTTTCCCAATAAGATAAAAGATGAAACAAGGATGTTCATTATCAATGCTATCAATATTGTACAAAATGTTAGCTTTAGCAATAAGAGAAGAAAATAAATTGAAGGAATTAAAATAGGCAATGAGGAAACAAAATTATCACTCTTTGCAGATGATATGATGGTATAAGTAGAGAACACTAGAAAATCAGTTAAAAAACCAGTTGAAATAATTAACAACTTTAAAGTGTCAAGATATAAAATAAACCCACAAAAATCATTAGTATTTCTATATATTACCAACAAAGACCAGCAGCAAAAGACAGAATGGGAAATTCCATTTAAAATAACTGAAGACAATATAAAATACTTGGGAGTCTACCTTCCAAGACAAACTTGAGGAACCATATGAAAAAATTACAAAATGCTCTTCACACAGATAAAGTCAGATCTAAACAATTGGAAAAATGGCAGTTGCTTATGGGTAGGCAAATTCAATATAATAAAAATGAAAATTCTACTTAAATTAATTTACTTATCAAGTGCCATACTAATCCAGCTACCCAAAAATATTTTATACAGTTAAAAAAAGTGATAATAAAGTTCATCTGGAAGAACAAAAGGTCAAGAACATAGGAAGATTAATGGTAAAAAAAAAAAAAATGCAAAGGAAGGTGGCCTAGCACTGCTAGATGTCAAACTATATTATAAAGTGACAATCATCAAGACTATCTGGTAGGGGCTAAAATGTAGATTAGTGGATTAGGTACACAATACACAATACTATATGACTATAGTAATCTACTGTTTGATAAACTGAAAGACTCCAGCTTGTGAGATAAGAACTCATTATTTGACAAAAAAAAAAAAAAAAAAACCTGCTAGGAAAACTGGAAAGTAATATAGCAGAAAGTAGGTATAGACCAACATCTTATACAATATACCAAGATAAGGTCAAAATGGAAAAATGACTTAGACATAAAAAATGACACCATAAAGAAATTAGGAGAAGAAGGAATAGTTTACTTGTCAGATCTATGGAGAAAAGAAGAATTTATGATCAAATAAGATATCAAGAGCACCACAAGATATGAAATGGATAATTTTAATTACATAAAATTAAGATTTCTCAAAAATAAAACCAATTCAATCAAAATTAAAAGGAAAGCAGAAAGCTGGGAAATGTTTGTTTTTTTTTTACAGCAAATATCTCTGATAAAGGTTTTATTTCTCAAATACATAGAGAACTGAGTCAAATTTATTTTTTAAAATGTCATTTCCTGATTGATAAATGGTCAAAGGATATGAAAAGGTAGTTTTCAGAGAAAGAAATCAATACCGTCTATAGTCATATGAAAAAATGTTCTAAGTCACTATTGATAAGAAAAATGCAAATTAAAGCAATTCTGAGGTACTACCTCACACCTATCAGATTGGCTAATATAACAGAAAAAAATGATAAATGTTGGAAAGGATGTGGGAAACTTGGGACAGTAATATACAATTGGTGGAGTTATGAACTGATCTAACCATTCTGGACAGCAATTTAGAACTATACCCAAAGGGCAATCAAACTATCTGTATCTCAAAGACATCATTAAAAAGGGGAAAGGACCTCTTTTTGTGGTGGCAAAGAACAGGAAATTGAAGGGATGGAATCAATTAGGGGAAGGCTGAACAAGTTGTAGTATATGAATATAATAGAATACTCTTGTGCTGTAAGAAATGATGAAGAAACAGATTTCAGAACAAAACATAGAATACTTAAATGCACTGATGATCATCACACAATGTTGCTTTTACTCTGTATAATGATACACAATCGCGGCAGAATTGTGCAATGATCAACCATGAATGACTTAGCTCTTCTCAGCAATACAATGATCCAAGACAAGTCCAAAAGACTTATGATGGAAAATGCTATCCATACCCAGAGAAAGAACTGATGGGGTGTGAATTCAGATAGAAACATAATACTTTCTCTTTATTTTAATGTGTTTTTCCCTTTTATTCTGTTTCTTCTTTCACAACATGACTAATATGGAAATACGTTTTATATAATTGCACACATATATCCTATATCAAATTGCTCACCCTCTTAGGAAGGGATGAGGGGAGGTATGGAGAAAATTTAGAACTCAATAAACATTTCATGTAAAAAATAATGTTAAAATTATCTTTACACATAATTGGAAAAATACTATTAAATATAAAAACAAAATTGATTTAAGAAAAAATAATAAATGGAAAAAAAGGATCCCAAAAGCCATCTAGTGCAAATAATAACTGAATAAAAATTCCCAAAACAAATCAACAAAAAAAAGGACTCATCTGTCTCTTACATAAAAACATTCAGTGAAGGAGTAACTATTACTTCCTCATGTAATTCATTGAATCTTTTAACAGTTCTAATGGTTAGGGAGATTTTTCCTTATATTGTACCTAAATCTGCCTCACCTTCTAACCATTGTCCATAGCTTTGTACTTGCAGATAAGAAAAATAAACCTAATCCTCATATGATAAACATGAAATAGTCATTACCCTCCACCTCCCCAAACCTTCTCTTCTCCAGGCAAAAAAATACCCAGTTCCTACCATAGATCCTTGTATGACTTGGGATTCTGCCAATAAGCAATTTCTGTTCAATTTTTTCTGAATACACTAGTTAGCTTCTCAATTTCCTTCCTAAACAGTAATGCTCAAAACTAAGCACCATACTCTGTCAATGGTCTGATAAGGCAGGGAATAGGACTGTTACCTCCCTTCCTCTGGGTACCATGACTCTTTTAATGAAGTCAAGGACAATATTTCCTTTGTTGGTTGGCATGCAGTACTTGATGAATATTGCTTAATTTTAGTACATTTCCTGTGTTTTTTTTTCTGAGAGACTGAACTCTATGGTATCAGAAGAAATTCTACACTGATTTTCAAAATATCTCTTCTTTCCATTTATCTGATGAGCAAAAGTAATCACAAGAAAACTATAAAGGCATTTATACTCTTAAAAACTTGCTAGGATACTGATTTTCTAAATAAGCTGTTATATACGATATATTAATGATTTATATCTCACTCACATCCTTCTCTCCCATAAAGCTTGGGCTATATGCATGAAATTCAATATATTATTGCTAAATGGCAGTTCCCATCAGCTGCATTCCTTGGACTAGACTCCATCGTGATTATGCTCCCCAAAAAATCTCTTCAACAGAAAACTCATCATCCTGGGAAACTGGATCAGCATTGATACTCACACCTTGTTAATAGCCTCAGTACTCTCTTCCTATATAATAGGGAGGCTGAAAGAGAGAACAAAGAGTTCTTCCCAAAGCCTCCATTTCAGAGTGCTCCCCAGCCAGCCAATTCTTTATTTCCCATTCTACTGTACTCCTTGGACTAGATTCCATCATGCCTCTTCTATCTTCTTTCTCAGTCTCATCTCCCCCTTTTAGCTTCCTTTTCAATGTTATCTTCCTTCATCACATTGTAAACTCTTTGAGGGAAGGAAGTATCTTAATTTTTCTTATTTCTATCCTTAACAAATCACATCACATAGCAATTACTTAATGAAGTAATGTTTATTGTTGTGTTAGTGTAGCTAGGTAGCACAGTGGATAAAGCACAAGGGCTGAATTCAGGAAGGCTCATCTTATATTCAAATCCATCCTCAGACACTTACTAACTCTGTGACCCTGGGCAAGTCACTTAACCCTTCTTGCCTCAGTTTCCTCATCTAAAAATTAGCTGTAGAAGGATAATGCATCTTTGCCAAGAAAACCCCAAATGGGGTAGTGAGGAGTCAAACATGAATAAAATATTTATTGACTCCACTGACAGTTCCTCATATTTTCAATACTAAGGTTATGTCTACACTTGTATCCTGAGAGAATGATAGCTATATAATTCATATATTAACTTCTCTTAAGCAAGGGCTGAAGTTCAATAAAACAATGGATTACACTGGTCAAATCAGTTTTTAATTAAACTAATGAGTAATTTGATTATGCGTAGATATACTGCCTTCATATGTTACACATTCTACTTAGTGATCTAATCTGTGTGTTATAATGTTTTTTAATAGCGTAAAGAGTAAGTAGGAGCAACCTTATCACCACCATGGGATATAGGGATTCCTGTTTAATAAGGAACTTTATATTAGGAAAATGTAAGAGCACTAACATCACCTAGACAGGGGAGGATTGTTTTCCCATTGGCTATCCACTAGAGCAGGAATGAAACCCCACTGAGTCCAATATGCATGGAAGCTATCAGATCAAATTGCGGCAGCACAGGTAAAATTTATGATTACAGCTCTCTGCTGGCCATCCTGGTATTTCCACAGTGATAATGCCCTCTGGGTCAGGTGTTTCTGCCAGCTAATGACCATTTGGATTAAGGATTCAGCTTTGCCTGAGGCTTTCAAGTTCTTCATCTAGTCATTAACTGATAGGAGGTGCCTAGGCTCAGAGAACCCTGCCATTGAATTAAAAAAATTTCATGAAAAAGTTTCTCAGTTAATAAGCATGCAGCATAAGTGATAGTAGATTCTCATGTCCATGCTTTTAATGATTCAAATCTCTTCTCTCAACACAGTCTTATGGGAGTTAGCTGCTAACATCAGGAATCAAATTTGACTTTTAGACCCTCAAGTATTACACATATATATGTATATTCATATGTACAGACACCCAGATGTGTATGTTTTCATTTCTATAGAAGGGGATTGTTCCTTTCTATTATCATCCCTGAGTGCACTGCTCGGACCTTCAAGTACCAAAACTGATGTGATTAGAGTGAAATTCACAAACTAGCATGGGGAGAAGGTTTTACTTTGAATGGGGTAAAATAGCACATAAAAGGGAGTTGGAAGGGGATATGTGGACATCATCATGGAATGGACATAGTGGCCAGGAAGAGTTATAGGATTCTGTTTCAGGACATGATGAGATAAAAGTCAATCTACTGAAGTGGAATGCAGGAAGAGAGATGGAAAATGAAATGGCAGCCTGGTCAAGGACAAGATGAGAAAAAATATTTCTCATCTGAACATAGCTTCCTACAGCAGAGTTGAAGGTGTTGGTGGGAAGATGGAGATGAGCATGATGGTGGAATACAGGCAGTAGTTTTACACATAAGTCTTACTTCTCTCATTAGGATATGTGCCCCAACAGGGCAAGAACTCTCTACTTTTTGGCTTAGTATGTCTAGCAACTTGGATAGTACCTGGTACATAGTAGGCATTTAATGAGCGCTTATTGATTGATTCATTTTTTCACACTACCGTGCACACTACTCCTTCCTCTAATTTATTGTCCTTCTCTGCCTAGATCCCTGTATGGATATATGATACCTAGACATGATATTTTCCAACTCTTTTGAAATTTTTATCAATGTGTTCTGTTTCCCTTTACAAACATTTATAGATTACCCCATTCTAATAGCTCTCCTGTAACAAAAGGTAAAACAGTTAAATAATGTGTCCCCATGTCTTATTGAAATTGTCTATTTTCTTGTTTCTTATAGCACATCATATTTATATACCACAATTTATTCAGTCATTCCTTAATTTAAGGGCATCTTCTTAGTTTCCAGTTTTGTTTTTGCCAACACAAAATGATCTGCTATAAATATTTTGTACCTATATGACCTTTTTCTCTTCTTTTGATCACTTTTAAGTATAGGCATAACAGTAGTATAGTTAGGTCAAAGAGTACAGTTTAGTAATGGTTTGTGTATAATTCCAAATTATTTTCCAGAATACTTGGATCCATTTACAAGTCTAGAAACAGTATATTAATATTCCTATTTTCCCACAGCCCTTCCAAAATTCATCATTTTTTTCTTTTTTTTTTGTCATCTTTGGCACTCTGATGGGTGTGAGGTAGATTCACAGAATCACTTTAATCTGCATTTCTCTAATTGATAGTTATATGGAGTATTTTTTAGTGTATCTATAGATACTGTGAGAGCTTTCCTTCAGAGTAGCCTGTCATGTCATTAGGCAATTAATCAATTAAGGAATGGGTCTTATTCTTATAAATTTGGATCATTTCCTCATGTAGCTTAGCAATGAGACCTTAGAAAAACTTGCTGCAGTGATGTATTTTTCATTGTTACTTGATTCTCTTTAAATCTGCTTTATTGGGTTTGTTTTGTACAAATCTTATGTACTCAAAATTCTGTGATTCTCACTATCTCTTGTTTGGTTAAAAACTTTTCTCCTGTCTATAAATCTTGTAGATATTTTTTCTAGTTTATCTAATTTGTTTGTGATATGACCTTTTATATCTAGATCTTGTATCCATTCAGAGCTTATCTTTGCTTAAAATTCGGAGTGTTGTTTTAAATCTAGTTTCTGACACATTGATGTCTAACTTTCCCAGCAGGATTCGTTAAATAGCAAGTTCTTATCCCAACAATTCAGATTTTTTTATGTTTGTTACATATTAGAATATTAGATATGTTTGTTTCCATATATTAAATATATAATTTGTTCCACTAATCTTTCTCCTTATCTTTTATCTAGTACCAAATTGTTTTGATAATTATTTTTGTACCCCGCCCCACATGCAGCATCTTTTTACACTGCTCCCTGAAGAAGTACCCAAATGTTCAGCTGTGATATACCATTATCCCTTTGCCAGTCTCTGTTACTATATCTATTGATGACCAAAACAGTACTTATTTTTCACATCTGAGATAAATATTTCTTAATATGTTTTGTGTGCATAGAATGCATTCCTTTCATAATCTGATAAAGCCTCTGGAACCCTTCTGAAAATAACATTTTTAAATGCACAAAATAAAACACATAGGATTGCAAAGGAAACCAATTATGTTGAAATTCTGTTATTAAAATATTTTTAAATCAATTCATAGGTCTCCCTCCCTACTAAAATCTATCCGTAAATCCCCTGGTAGTATGAAGACGCCACCTTAAGAATTCCAGTTCTAGATTACATTAATGTAGCCTTTATAGCTTACCATTTATTTTTGAAACAAACCTAATTCCCCAACAGAGGACCAAGGCATTATCAAGAACCACTAAGTAATATTTCTCTTTTAGCAAGGGGTGAAAGCACATGTAACCCCTTGGTTGGGACTCAGACCCACATCCACCACTGCTCCATAAGAATAAGCTCTTATCCAACTCTTCACTATGGTGGTGTTGAATTGTGTATATGATGACCACTGTCTACATGATGTTGAAGCTATACTTAAACGTCCACAAAAAAGAGGCATTTATTAGTCCTGACTTTGACTATCAATTTGGAAGAGAAATCATTGCCACCATCCACTAGTATTTAACAAAATGCCATAGCATTTATCAAGGTGTTTTTGTTGTTTGTTTGTTTTTTTGTTTGTTTGTTAGAAATAGGGAATCCCAGCTTGAGGTTAGAAAGCTATGGGAATATGCCAAGAAAATGGTCCTCTGGTCTTTATCTTTATAGATTCAACTGAAAACCTGTTTAAGGTACATATGCTCATAGTACCTTCACTGATCTCCAACAAATTGAACCATTATGTGGTAGATCACAAGGTAATACATTTCTCTTTGATTTATTTATTTTTAAGGAAAATTTAGAAGCAATGATCAAGGTGGAAAAATAAGACTGAAAAATCAGACTGTCAAGTTCCAATTTTGACTTTGTCCTCTTACTGATCATATCACCTTGCTTTTTGAGCCTCAGTTGTACCATGACTAAGATAAAGGAATGGGAAAGGTTTTGATGAAGGGATATCTAAGAATCCTTAATTTTTTTGTCATTCCTTAGTTCTAGGCTACTGTAGTAGAGATAAAGCTGATTTGGAATTCAGTATCTAGCCAGCATTACACCTCCAGGTAGCTTCTTACTGTGACTTTACCAAAGTAAAACTATAATTTCTGGGGCAGAGGCATCTATAATCAAAGGGCCATTTCACTTGTAATTCATACAGAAAGATCTAAAGCAAGACCATTAAACACCTCCTGGTGTGCTCTGCAATTTTTATTACTAAAGAAGAGAGCTGAAAGCAAAATAGGTTAGCAGACAATTAATCCTTCTTGACTATCAACATTATAAAAGCAACATAAAACTGAGGGGTATCCAAGTAATATCATAGTGCCCAATGCTTGGATTTGACAAATGATAGCACATCTGTTCATGGACAGCAATGCAAAAGATCTACAAGAGAATTTTATAAAAAATTACTTTGTAAATTGAGTACTAAAGCTATTTTCACTTTCTTGCTCCCTACCAAGAAGGTGCCATTGGATTTCATTTAAGAGTTAGGCAGCCAAGAATGGGACATGTCTGTTATAATCCCTGGGCTGGGGGAAGTTGATTGCTTATGCATAGGAGTTCTGAGCTATAGTAACCTTAAATCCTATCCATGCTAAGTCTAAGAAAAAATGTTGAACCCTGCTCCTCTTAAGTGGCTGCTATGGCTCCAGTCTGGGAGGAAGGAGGAGAGAGACAGAGACAGAGACAAAGACAGAGACAGAGACAGACAGAGAGATAGAGAGAGCCAGAGAGACAGAGAGAGAGAGAGAGAGAGGTGCAGACAGAGACAGGAGATATTGAAAAAGACAGAGAAATTATAAAAAATACTTTAGGCATAGAAAAATATTTTTCATAAGTACAGGAATATATAACCATAATTTTTGCATATATAATCATATGCCACTAGGTATTTGTTCCATATTTAGGTTATAAGACATGTAGAAATTTACTAATACAAAGACAGATTCTACAAATGACTACTATACTCTACCTGAGTTGGGGAAATAATTTAAGAACCTCAAAAATAAAATGGCAGATTTTATTTTTTTAATCGTTTTTGAAAACTTTTGAAAGATGAAAGAATGAGACATACACATACATTTTTGGACAATGTGGGGATTTCTTTTTCCTGACTATGCATATTTATTGCAATTTTCTTTTTTAAAAAAATTCTTATTCTAATGTTAGGAAGTAAGAGGAAGAGAAAATAAATGCTTGTTACTGGAAAAATGGGGAGGGGGGAAGAAAGTCAATTATAATGCTAAAGCCTTTATCTCCTTCTGGAATGACTGAGAAAGGGGAAAATGCTTTTGTAAGTGGAAACTTCTATTGCCCTCTAAACTTCTTAAATCCCTTCAAGTTTTTTCTTTGACATATATTTGAGTAGCCCTAAATATTTCTTCTGAATTTAAGATGAATTGCTTACTGTCTAAGTAAGAACTGTCACATAGTGAAGAATCTAAGATTTTATCAGTAAGAGAAGCTCCTTCCTCCTATATGAAATACAGGCTCTTTTTTCCTTCAAATGTAAGACCCTATTGCCTGAGGCCCAGATAGATTACATGACTCAGTGTTAGAGGTAGGATTTTACATGGATACTCTAACTCCACAAGCAGTATTCTCTACATTAGACAAGTAGCGATCAATTAATAAACATTTATTTAGATCCTACTGGTTGCCAAGCATTGTACTAAATATAGATACAAAAGAGGAAAAAGAAATCTCTGCCCTCAAGGAACTCATTATCTAAAGACCTTGCCCCAACAAGTGAACAAACACATTCAGAACTTGATGTATTCAGGATGAATAGGAAGCAATTAACAAAGAGAAAGAACTAAAATTAAGAGGGGTTATCGAAGGCTTCCAGAAAAAGAAGGGATTTTGGGGGGGACTTAAAGGAATCTAGGGAATTCAGTAAGGAGGGAGATGGAGAACAATCCAAGCCAAAGAAAATGTCCAGAGTGGAGACATGGAATTTCTCCTTCATGAAAAGACCTGGACACCAGCATCATTGACATCACTGGTATTATAATGTGAAAAGAGTTCTGGCCTTGGAATCAGATCCCAGATCCTTGGGTTCAAATCCCAGTTCTGTCATTTACTACCTGTGGGACCTCAGACAAGTTCCAGTCTCTTTAGGTCTCAATTTTCTTCTTAAAAAAAAATAAAAGGGGCAGACTACAGCAATTGTGTCAAACTCATATAGAACCTGGGGCCACTATTCCATACATAAAGATCTCCTCTGGCTACATATTGACTTTTACATTTTAATGTTATTGATGTTTTACTATATTTTTATTTATTTTGTTAAATATTTCCCAATTACTTTTTAATTTGGTTTAGACTACAATGGAGAGTACTGTTGCGTTCATGTGTCCAGTAGGCCCCATGTTTGATTCTTCTAGCCTAGATTACCTATAATGCCCTCTTTGGTTCTAATCTAGGACCATATGGATACAAAAAAAATGAATTTTCTAAAAACGGAGAAATATATTTCATTCCAAGCATCCTAATCAGACCTCCAGGGTCCCTTTATCATGGGCGACCAAGTAACATCTTCCTTCATTCCTCAAAAGTTATAAGGGAAATTCCCAAGATACCTTCTCATCACTCAATGACACTTATAGTCAAGATGGATACACATGAATTTACAGAAAGAGTTGCCATAGGTTTCCAGGGCCACATGGGTCACTGATTGTGACAGATGTTATCAGTAATTCCTCAAGTTTTTGCTTTTGTTTCTCTTCCAGTCAGGCTACATCTTGACAATATTAAATGTTGAGTGGTGACTGAGTAGGGTAAATATCCAAGGGCTGTCCATTAGCAGTTGGTCAATCCTGCAATAACATTGAAGAAAACAATGATGAGTAGGTCTGGGGTGGCCAAAGAACAGGATGTGATAAGGAAAATTAACAAACCCACTGTGTCTCTGTCTCAAACTCTATTCGTACTGACAAACTTATCATTTCTGGAATTCTTCCCATAAAGGTTATTTTAAACCGATTTGATTTTGTTCACATCATTAACCTCATGGTTTGGTTCAATTTGGGTTCTCAAAGGTACTAATGCCTCATTGGTGCCAGCCAGCAACTTCTAGGAAGCCAGGAGTGTAAACAGTGACAAATCTCAGTAAAAGAGGGCATTCAGCTTCAACCTGAGCCTTCTTTCCTTGCACACCTCTGCATGGGCTATGCTTGCCTGTAGATATCTTCAATCACATATCCCTTGCCATTGCTTATTACTTAATGAAGAAACAGACAGCACTGCCTCAAATCTAATAGCTGTTAATAGCCTAATAACATTAACATATGCAAAATTGAACCGAATCTCAAGTCTGACAAGGGCCCACATGTGTGGAAACGTAATTATGGTGGAAACATAATGATAAATCACTGTAGTTTCTCCCTGCTTTAATAAACTGTCAGGAACTACCAAATGAGCCAAAAGTAATTAAGGGAGTCCTCAGAAACTTGGACTGAAGGCCCAGAATGATTTTTAAAGAGGGAATGGTCTTCAATTCCCACTCCCCATCCTCCTTTCCCCCAAACAGCTTGTATAAATTGGAAGCAATAGCTACTGTACTGATTTATTAGCTTCTCCAGACTTTTCTTCCTAGAGACAAGATCCATGGAACTTTAAAGCTAGTCCATTTAAGATCAACTCTGTCCATGTGTGTATGTGTGTGTATGTGTGTATGTGCGTGTGTGTGTGTGTGGTTGTGGGGATAGGTATGTTTGCATATGGTGATCTGAAACCTAGAATAAAGATCACTCTAGCTATCTAGCATAAAGACAAGGTCTAGAAGCAAGATCTACTGATTTCTATTGTAATGTTCTCCTTATAATCTCATTTTTTATTATCTCCGTGTCTCTCTGTATCTCTCTCTCTGTCTCTCTCTGTCTTTGTCTCTCTGCTTCTCTATTTCTCTGTCTCTTTGTCTTAGCCCTTATCTCTCTGTCTCTGTCTCTCATATACTCTCACATATGCACACACACACACATAAACAAACACAAATCATGGTAGTAACTTTTAATTTCTTTATTTTTAACATTCAGTGTTTTGAAAAAAAAATTGAGTTTCAAATTCTCTCCCTCCTTCTTGTCCCTCTTAGAAGGCAAGCAATGTGATATTGATTATACATGTCATACAAAATATTTTAATATATTCATTTTTAACATTCATTTTTTTAAAATTTGTAGTACTTTTTAAAAAGTTCCTACTCCAAGGAAGATGATCATGAGAAAATAGAGACAGTCAGACATGATGAGAAAAGTACAGAATCTGCAGTCTGACTACCTGGGCTTGATTCCAGTTCTACTATTTATTATCAATTCAACCTTGTCATTTAATCACTTTCCTCTATAAAATGAGTTTGGTTTAGACTAAATGACTTCTATTGTCCATCCCAGTTCTCTCTTCTATGGTCCATCCCAGGTCTCTATGATCCAACAATCTGAGCACATCAATTATCATCATGTTTGGCTACTTTGCATTGGAAGAACTTAATGGGTCAGTGAATAAGAGTTACGTGGAATTGCCAAGCATGGACTGTAAACTTCAAAATAAGAGCACAGTTACCTGCTGGCTCACACTTACTTCCCAGACTGATGCCTCCTACATGTCCAGGTTAATTGGTCAATTCCTCATTAAAAAAAATAAAAATAAAAAAATAAGAGGGTAGTGTTTGGGCAAAGATAGTGACAATTTATTTTGTTAACAGCCTCTTGCTGTGATGCAATAGCACCAGGTTTGGAGTCAGAAATTCTGAGTTTAAATCATGATTGTCACTTAGGAACTGTGCAACTATAAGCCAATCACTTCATCTCTCTCAGTCTCAGTTTCCCCATCTTTGTAATAGAAATGATAAGGTCTATGCTAACTACCATAAAGTACTTTATCATTGTGAGCTGTTACTAAAAGTAGTCGGCTTATGCTCTTCTGATATGCTGTTAGGTGGCTTATTTTTCTCAGTTTGAACCTTGTATTGTTTTTAAAGAGTTTCTATTTCAGGATATTTATGGTGGAGACTGGGGAAGAACAGGCAAGGATTATTCTGGGAAAACTTTAATTTTGTCAATTTCGAAGAAAATATATGGGGGAACAGACATTTCATAATCATTTTAAGTGTTTCCTGTACAGAGAACATTGGCTGGAAGGTAGAATTCATTAACACATTATTAAAAACTGAAATGGACTTCAGGAAATTGTTTAGGACGACTGCACAGCCTCCCAACATCAATGAAATTGTTTCTAGTGATCACTTCTGGTAGGATCAGTCAACCTTGAACATTTACAGGGCTCCTGCTTTGTAAAGCACTTTATTATGGGGGTGAGATGATACAAATATAAAAAAAAAAATGGGATTATAAATCTAAAGCTGGAAAGGCACTTAGCAGCCATTTACCCAACTAAACATGTCTAAAGAAATAAAGTGATTTTCCCTAAGTCACATAGGTAGCAAGCATCAGAAGTGGGATTTGAACTCAGGTCCTCTAGCCCCAAGGCTAGTATTCTTTCCCCTGTACAACATTGCCATCAAGGAATTCCTCCTATACAAGAAAAGTGAACATATAAGCACTATCCTTTTAGAATGTATAAGCAATTAAAAGTATAGAGAAAAGTATAGACTGAAACACTGAGTAAAGAGAGGGAATTAATTGCTCAGTTGTGGCATACAGAATTGGACTAACCCACTACAGCATTTTTTTTTGAGTAATTGTTCTTTTAAATACTTTGTGAATAGTTTACAAATGGGCACTGAAGTTTTACTCTGATGCCTCACTGTGGTGCACAGGTGATACTGAGTTCTCCAAGCCTATGCCAGCAGAGCATAGTCTTGGCTAGATACCACCAAGCTAGAAAGGCTTTGAATAGAGGCCAGTAAAACACTAGGTGTCTGTCATCTGAGGTCTGGCCCAGCTAGGTTGGCCTGGCTTGATGTATCATTGGGCCACAACAAATCACAAAGACAACCTACTGCTAAGTTCAAAAAAGATCACTCTGCGTTGGCAGAGAGAATTCTGTGCCAATGAAACATCAAATCATTGAGACATCAAACATATTGAGCTATATTTGCCCTTTGAGATGCAGCATGGAGGATGAACCATGTTCTGGTCCTGTCTCTGACACTTACTAGCTGCGCAATCATGGGCAAATCATTTCATCTCCCAGAGCCCCACATAGCTCGCTGAGATTATATGTGACAGATGAATTGTCAGATTCCCTGTACCAGTGAAATTCCAGGTCCACCCTCCCATTACCAAAAAAAAAAATCCTTCACAGAATTTCCTTCATGTAAGTATCTACATGAAACATTTTTTAGAAGCAAAAAATAAATTGGGAAAGTTAAAGCAGTACACAAATTCTGAAATTGTTTCAGGACTTCATGCCTCACAAACATTGTAACACACAACACTCTAACTGGAGCAACAAGTTATCACTGAATAATGAATATTTAAGTTTTTGTTAATGAGAGAGAGAGAGAGAGAAAGCCATGTTATTTTTTCCCTAGAAGTGTCCCTATAGACTTGAAATAGTCCTAGGTAAAATGCCCAATGGGATTGGCATGAGGGAATACAGCCAGCAACGGGAAATTAGGTGTCAGGGGAACAAAGAAGAGAAAGGCAAGAAAAGTTGAGAGAAGTGACTATGAGCTTCAACTCAGAATCTACACATTTGGGGCTGTATCACAACTGAGCCTTTTGAGGCTCATCTGTCACTAGACAGTACTAAGCACACTATGTTTAAAGGAATTCTTTGTTCCAATTCCCTCACCGACTAGAAAAAGCTGCTGAGTTCACTCAACCCTATCTTTATCCTTTACAAAGGAAAACTATAGAGAGAACAGTCTCACTCCCAAGGGCTTCACTAGCTCTTCGTATTTAACTAGCTCTGTCTAACCAGACAAGTGCTTAAACTTCAGCCATTCAACTGCTACAGGCTTTGGGAAACAAAGAAAACTGCTAAGATGCTTTTATTTTCTTTCTTTATGAGTTTCTCAAAGTTTAGGTGGCCCAGAATGGAATCCTTTTAACTAGGTCACCTAAAGTACTTCATAAGAGATGGAAACTTTGCTTGACTCTTAAAAAAATAGCAAAATATTTGGCTCCCAAATAATAAATGATAGCTCTACCTATTCTAGAAGAAGATTATCAAAAGATGATTCTACTGACCCATTAAAAACAATCAGGAGATTGCCTTCATACTAGTCTCTCTTCTGCAATTACCTGCAAAACACATTTTTCTGGTACTCGTAGGATCAGAGTGGAACAAATGAGAAGAGATTTCAAAGTCCTCCAATTTAAAACTAAATTTAGGTGTGGTGGTTTTGTGTTGTGCTCAATGTTATATTTCCAATTAAATATTCTTAATAGAATTTGTCAAGACTCCTAACATATGTTGTGAGAGAGAGAAAACAAAAACATGTTCCTTACAATAACTCTGTAAAGAAGGTGCTGTGCGTGTTATTGTCTCCATCAAGTATGATTACACGTAGATTAATTCACATGAATTAATATTTATCCTATTTTAAAGATGTATGATGAAAAAAATATTTTGGCAAGAGTGTAATCAATAGAATATAGTATTTAGACTCCTAGTATTGTCAAGTTTTGTGGAAACAGCACTAGATTTGCTGTCAAAATCCTGGTTCTGCTGTATTCTGCCTATATAACCATAGAAAAACCACTTAACCTCAGAGCCTTAGTTATTTTTTTTTTTTTAAACAAGATGCTTGGACCCAGTGACCCCTGAGGACCCTTCTAGATTTAAATCTATTATCCAATGACTTTGGCCCAAATTCTGTCTCAGCTATTTCCTACGTGTACAACCTTGGGCCAGTCTCTTTATCATCTCTTGGTCTGAATTTCTTTATCAATAAAATAAGAGGGTTGGGGGACAGAGCCAAGATGACTGAGTAACAGCACAGACTTTCTAGAGTGCTCCTGTCATGCCCAGACAAATACCTGCAAAAAAAATCGCTTTAAATCAATTCTAGAGCTGCAGAACCCACAGAATGATTGAGTAAAGTGTCCATCATGCCACACTAGGAGTAGAACACAGTCCAGTGTGGGTTGGAGTGCACAGAGGGGTCTAGAGCAGGCCTTGGGGAGACAATATCTCACACCTGTGGTGGTTTCCAGACTTCAGGACCCATAACAACAAGGGCAAAAATCCTGTAGGACCAGTGTGGGAGAGTGGAGTGGTCCAGCTCCAGCCCCAGGACAGCAGAGTGGGAAGGAGGCAGAGGAACCTGCGACAGCCACAGCAGCAGCCAGGGTTTCTGGAACTCTAGGCCCATAGATTGTGGGGGTATCGAGTAGCTGACAGAATAGTCCCCACCCCCACTGGAAGCAGACAACTACTTTGACAAAGGACTCAAAAGTCAAGTAAGTGGCTGGAGAAATGAGCAAAAACTGTAAAAAGAATCAGACTGTAGAATCTTACTTTGGTGACAAGGAAGACCAAAACACGCAAACAGAAGAAAACAAAGTCAAAGCTCCTCCATCCAAAGTCTCCAAAAAATATGAATTGGTCCCGGGCCATGGAAGAGCTTGAAAAGGATTTTAAAAATCAAATAAGAGAAGTAGAGCAAAAATTGGGGAAGGAAATGGGAGTGATGTAAGAAAATCATGAAAAACAAGTCAACTTCTTGCTATAGGAGACCCAAAACAATGCTGAAGAAAATAACACTTTGAAAAATAGACTAATCCAAATGGCAAAAGAGATCCAAAAAGTCAATGAGGAGAAGAATGTCCTAAAAAGCAGAATTGGCCAGATGGAAAAGGAGATCCAAAAGCTCACTGAAAAACAAATAATTGCTTAAAGATTAGAATGGAGCAGATGTAAGTTCCATCTTTATGAAAAATCAAGATATTGTAAAACAATACCAAAAAAATGAAAAAATAGCAGACAATATGAAATATCTCATTGGAAAAACAACTGACCTGGAAAATAGATCCAGGAGAGACAATTTAAAAATTATGGGACTACCTGAAAACCATAATTAAAAAAAGATCCTAGACATCATCTTTCATGATCATCAAGGAAAATTGCCCTGACATTCTAGAACCAGAGAGTAAAATAAATATTGAAAGAATCCACTGATCACTCCTAAAAGAGATCCAAAAAGAAAAACTCCTAGGAATATTGTAGTGAAATTCCAGAGTTCCCAGGTTAAGGAGAAAATATAGTCAGCAGCTGGAAAGAAATAATTCGAGTATTGTAGAAATACAATTAGGATAACACAAGATCTCCAGCTTCTATATTAAGGGATCAAAGGGCTCGGAATATGATATTGCTGAGTTCAAAGAGACTAAGGTCAAAACCAAGAATCACCTACCCAGCAAAACTGAGTATAATACTTCAGGAGAAAAAAATGGTCATTGAATGAAATAGAGAACTTTCAAGGATTCTTGATGAAAAGTCCAGAGCTGAATAGACAATTTGACTTTCAAACACAAGAATCAAAACATGAAAAGGTAAACAGGAAAGAGAAACAATGGACTTACTAAAGTTGAACTGTTTACATTCCTACATGGAAAGATATTATTTGTGACTCTTGAGATTTTTCTCAGTATTTGGGTAGTTGGATGGACTAAATATATATGGACAGAGGGCACAGGATGAGTTGCATAGGAAGGGATGATATCTAAAGGGATGATATCTAAAAAAACATGATTAAGGGGTGAGAGAGGAATATATTGGGAGGAGAATGGGAGAAATACAATGGGGCAAATTATCTCTTATAAAAGAGGCAAGAAAAAGCTTTTTCAGTGGAGGGGGAAAATGTGGAGGTGAGAGGGAAAAAGATGAAGGTTACTCTTATCACATTTGCCTTAAGGAGGGAATAATATGCACACTCAATCTGGTATGAAAATCTATCTTACACTACAGGAAAGTAGGGAAGAAGGGGATAAATGGGGTGGTGAGGATGATAGAAGGGAGGGCAAATGGGAGGAGGGAAAAATTAGAAGTGAACACTTTTGGGGAGGGACAAGGTCAAAAGAGAGAATAGAATAAATGGGGGGGCAGGATAGGATAGAGGGAAATATAGTTAGTCTTACACAACATGACTATTATGGAAGTCATTTGCAAAACTACACATATATAACCTATATTGAATTGTTTGTCTTTTCAGTGGGGATGGGTGGGGAGGGAGGAAGGGAGAGAAATTAGAACTCAAAATTTTAAAAATGAATGTTAAAAATTGTTTTTACATGCAACTGAAAAATAAGAAATACAGATAATAGAGTATAGAAATCTATCTTGCCCGACAAGAAAATAGAGGAGATGGGGATAAGAGAAGAGACAGGTGTGATAGAAGGGAGGGCAGACTGGGGGAAAGGGTAATCAGAATGCCTGGTGTCTCAGGGCGGGGGAGGGGAGAGATGGGGAGAAAATTTGGGACTCAAAATCTTGTGGAAATGAATGTTGAAAACTAAAAATAAATAAATAAATTTTGAAAAAAGAAAAATTGGCTTCTTATTTCTATTGAGGACATCACTCTCCTTCCAATTAAAAAAAAAAATAAGAGGATTGAAGTGGGTTTTTAAAGGATACTTTCAGCTCCAAATCCTCTGACATAATACCTTTCAAAAACCCGTTCTAGTATTTCGTGGTCCTTTCTCATAAGATCTTTACACAAATAACATATTTTGCTTGCGTTGGCTTAAATCATCTCCTTAATTTTAAATCCTTAAAGTACTCTCTTGTTCTCAGCCTATGTGCCTGAACCTTCCTGTTCACTATCATTGACAGAATACTATTCAAATACCTGAAGACATTCAGTAAGTCAACCCTGAGACTGTCTTCGTATTAGTTTAAATGGACAGAAAATACATACCAACCAGGTACAGCTGCAATAACCTAATGTGGAGTCCAAAAATCTTGGATCATGTCTGGGCTCCAGCACTTGCTACTCATTTGATGTTGCAAAAGTCATTTAACATCATTGGGCCTATTTTTTTTTCAACTATAAAATGATGTATTTGGCCTAGATGGTCTCTGAAGTCCCTTCCAGCTCTGGATCTATCATCCTAGGGCAGCATCCCCAGTCATTTGCAAACTCTCTGAGAGCAATTTGGGCCTGTGGTGGACTTTAAGTTATTATTAAGGTGTTTATGCCTAGAAAGAACAAAAAACCTCATGGGGAAAACAAGCATTATGCTGATTAACTTAATCAAATAAAATGAAGTACTTGCCATTGTCTCAATACAGAAATCAACAAAAGATATTATAGAATTACTGAAGGGGATATAGGTAGATAGGCAGAGCAGGGCACTGTTTTTTGAACTGTAAATTAGTTTAACTATTTTGGGAAAAAATTTGTATAATTCTATCCAAAATGTCCCTAAACTAGGTACCAAGTGATATCACTATTAAGTATGTGCTCTGAAGAGGTCAAGGGCCAAAATAATGGAGCCATATTATAAAAAAATACATAGCAATGCTTTTTATTCTGGCTACATACTAGGATCAATACTGGTGCCAATCACCTATGAAACAGCTGAACAAATTATCATATGTGAATGTAATGGAATTTTATTGTGCCATAAGAAACAAAGAAATTAATGAATTGTAAGAAAAATGAGAAGACCTTATCCACCAATGCAGTGAAGTTAAAAGAACCAGGACAACAATGAACCAGAAAAATAATGTGAGGGGAAACAACTCTGAAAGGCTTTAGAAGTCTAAGTAAAACACTGAATGAATACAATTTCAAATGACAAATGATAAAACATATATTCCACTCCTTGACAAAGAGTTGTTGGTCGGACCAGTAGAACAGAAGCAGACAGGCATTCTCACAAATACAACATTCTCATGTTTATTTGATTCACCTAACAAACTGAATCTCTGATGGGGAGAGGAAGCAGTGAGATAGTCAAGCAATCATTCATAAACATGTATCATGTGCCAATAGGCATTGGTGGATAGCAATAGATGTGGGGAAAATGTGTATTTCATTCATTGAAATTAATGTAAATATCAGTGGTTCCAAATATGTAAGTATTGGTTTGTCCTCAATATTCTTTCCAAATACACACACACACACACATTACCAGAACTCTTAATATGTATTATTTCACCTTACAACAACCCTACAGTTTTGGTAGAAGTTACTGCAGGTATTATTGACCCCATTTTATTGATGAGGAAACTGGAGTTTCAGAGAGTTTTGAGCGACTTACTCATGGACACACAATTAATGACCATGGGCAGGAGGCAGGATGTGAACATTTCTGTTCTGGATGTAAAGGCCAGTGAACAGTGTCGTCAAGGCCAATATACCATACTTCCTGCAGAAAAGCGATGATAATTGGAAACAAATAAAAACATATCTCTTGACTCCTCTTGTTTCCTCTAGACCCAAACCAGCTTAAGCTGAAGTGTTGATAGTCTAGATGTTTTCACCTCCCAGTTTTCTTGGTAATCACCAGAATCCACAAATAGATCCCTCTACCCCTTGGAGTTGTTATCACAGTGTTTCTGGGAGCATCTGTGGCCAAAGAACAGGTGGTTTGCCTCAATCCTTTGAGTTTCCTGAGAGAGGAGAAATGAAACAGGCCTTGAGAGATCTGTTGCAGCCTGGCAAGGATTCAATCATTCCAAGATTCCTTATTATACTCTGGCAAGATGGGAGTATTTCAAGAACAACAAAGCCTCTCTCAGCTTTGATTTGGCCCCGCTGCTCAGAACAGCTGTGCAAAGAATAAGGTCAGTGTGGTCTGCTGAGGGACGGCTAGATTGGGGCTTGGTGCTGGTTGTTCTTGGTTTTTGTTTTTTTTTTTTCAAAAAAGGGAAATAGGATCACACATAAATATGCAGGGGGAACATCAAGGAAAATATGCAAGATTTATTTGAAGCTAGAAGACTCATGGCCCTCATTTTCAGCCACATTTATGATTTTTCACTCCTGGAGCAAATTAATGCACTAAACTTTGTAGCTACGATCTTTAGTATATGTAAGAGATAAATGAAATGAGGTAATTATAAACATACAGGAATGGGAAACATTGGACCTTTTTTTTAGAAGACTGAGGGATGTATTTCTAGATTCTTGAAGACACTGAGTCCTAGAGCTACTGTCTGGAGAAAAAAAACCCATGAGGAAAATGAGAAAAAAAAAATTTTTTTGGACGAAATCAGTGATTTAATTGGTATAGAGAACTCCCAGTGGGGAAACAGCCACTGTCAAGGGAGATAATTCCCTGTACCATAACTTATACTCTCAGTGAGTTGCCAGGGGAATGAACAATTTAAGTGACTTGCCCAGGGATCTACTTAAGAGGGCATGACTTGAGCCCAAGTTTATTTTTACATGGCACATGGGATGGAGCACTGGGCCTGGAATCAAGAAAATCTGAATTTAAATCTGCCCTCAGACACTGTGAGTTTTGACAATCACTTAACCACTATGTGCCTCAGTTTATTCAAATGTAAAATGAAGATAATAATAATACTTACCTTTTAGTGTTTCTATAAAGATAAAATGAGTTAATATGTATAAAGCAATTAGCACAGTGCTTGACCCATAATAGACATTTAATGTATACTTTTTCCTTTCCCCTCTCTCTCTCTCTCTCTCTCTCTCTCTCTCTCTCTCTCTCTCTCTCTCTCTCTCTCACACACACACACACACACACACACACACACACACACACACACACACATATGGAGAGAGAGAGAGAGAGAGAGAGAGAGAGAGAGAGAGAGAGAAAAGAAAATAGGGAATACAAAAAAGTGAAAAAAAGTGAAAAAAAAAGTACACCTTTATTCTTTGTTTTTACACATAAAAGATACTATTCCATAGCACATCTTCAAACCAATGTGGTCAAATTTAATGTCCTTAGATGAAATGACATTTAAATACTAAAAGGATCTCTGTTGTCACCAACGGGGGGATTCTCTCCGTTGCTGCAGATTATAATCCATCCACATCTGCTCATCCTATGTAGTTCTTGTCCCTATTCTTCCACAGATTTCCAGAAGAGGAACCACTCAACGCACTAAAAACATTCCTCAAGGTTTTTTTGAATACTGTAGTGACCAGGGGAACATTCAGGCTACCTACTGTTATCCCTCACTCTAGACACTCGACCAGCCCAGCCACTTTTGTAATCATAAATTTGCTTCAAATGAGATGTAGGACACTCTTATGCATAGGCCATCATTGCAAATAGGCTGGTGCCTCCTTGCTCTCACTGTGCATTTTTCCATTAATTTTGAATCATTTTCAACTTGTGTTCCAAGAATTGCAACCATACAGAATTTCTAGAATGATAAACCAGAGAACAACATGAGACCATTAAAATTACTACAAATGTATGCTAGCCTTCTTTCAGTTTTATGACCAACTCATTGCTGATTGCTTGACGGATGAGTAGCACCAGTTCCAGATATATGTGCTGTTTTCCTAACTCAGTGAATGAATATTCAACTGCCACTGTCCCTATATAAAAAAAATAGGCATTCTAAAACCCATTTACTTTTTTCTATATGGATTGGTGAGTCAATTTCTTTTGAGTAATTATGAATCTCTCTGAGGAGGTTCTGTAACATTTTTGGGTTTGGTGTAATCAGCATAATGTGAATCACAAAAGAGAACATATAGAGGTCCTTATCATCTGTAAGAAACCCTTTTTTCCATTTGGACCTTATAGAGGACATGCTCCATTACAGGTTCCAGCACTGGGTGAGCATACATCCCTCTGTTCTATGTCTTGCAGAGTACTAACAATTAGAGAATAGTGACACAGAATTTAGATAGTTGGATCATAGATACAAAAGAAGGCAATTCAGAGGTCATCTAATCCAATCCCTCATTTACAGATGAGGAAATTGAAGTCTAGAGATGCTAAATAATTTGTCCAGGCTAATACAAGGAGAAAGCAGCAGAGCTTGATGTTTGAACCCAGATCCTTTTATTTTTAACTTGTAAGGCCTGATACAGTTGTCTCTATGGTAGCATTTACCAAAGAATGTTATATGATATTAATATGTAAATTAGATGAGGGTCCTTAAACATTTTGCCATAACTAAGCAAATAAGCCTTTTTAAAAATCAACAAATAGTAAATATAATAGGATCTTGTATTTTGGAATCTAGCAATCAATTATATGATTAAATATTTTGTATGCTCTAGAAAAATTGTTTGTAAATGTCTGATTATTAATTTTTCATACTTTGAACAAGGATATTTTTTGATAATTATATTGATTAGTCTCGATTCTAGAAAGCAGAGGAAGAAGGCATATGGCTCAGGAAATATTAATGTTCTGTCAATTGTCTTTTTGTAGTAAAACTGCAAACTTTAATTTTCCTCCATTCTTTAGGTATTCAGCCTATCTGAAAAATATTGTAAAGTCGTGCTTTAAAATTGTGATGCTTAGAACATTTCCAACACAGATTCCTTAGTATAGACTGGATCTGATCCAACTACTCTTCCTAGATTTTTTATTTCTACTCCAATTTCCTTCTATGGCATATTAGAGACTAAATGTTTGTCTCCAAATATAGAAGTTCCTCTGTTGTTCCTGATAAGCGGAATCATTAAGGAAATATCGACAAATTGGTTCCATTTTATGTCTATTTGCTGTCCTCCTCTGCCAGGACACTATTCAAGTGTTCTTGGAATGATGCAGCTCAGCTGGTTTTCAGGCCAAGTTTTCTGCAGCCTTCTTTTCATTTCCAGTGACAATTTCAGCTCATAATCTTCCATCTTCCTCTTCCAAAATGTTTTATTTATGAGTCTCTATTCTAAACCTGTGTCAATTTTGGCTGCAATGTCTCTGTCTTTGTCAATAACAAACATTTACTGGGTAAGGTGATTTTTAGGCTCTTTTGACCTCCTCTTTGTGGCATCAGGTTTACATTGATCATTGTTTTTTCCAGAACATGATGATAATCGAGATCGACATCTTTGTCTTTTTCCTACCTCTTTTTTTGTACATCAATGGCTTATCAACGGGAAGTTGAAATAATTTAAATTATTTTATTATCTTCTTTTTTTTAGCTTATCTCTTCATATGAGGTTGATTTTTATCTATATTCAAGCATGAGAGCTGGGACTGATAATCTCCACATCCATAATAACCACCTGTTTCCTATCTGGCAAGATATAACCATTTTCATTGTTTATAATATTGTTCACTGTGTGCTTTGTCTAGCAACTTCTAGCTCTCTTTTGGAAGAAAATATGTATGATATATAGGCTTGGGGTTTCCAAATAGTCTATAAATGTTGATCAATTTGATTTTTTAAAATTATATATATATTTGTCCTGCTTTCTGTCTCCTACCTTTGATTTCAAGTACCTGAGAATCAAATATATGTTGATTTGATTTGGTGGATTTTGTTAATTTTTTTCATATTTCACTTTTCCTTCACTCTAAAAAAAAGATGTTAACACATAAGTTGCAATTATTTTGAAGGTGATTTTCTTTTTGCTTTTGCTATTATGAAAACTGTCCCATGAAATTGCTTTTTTTATTGCCTCCGCACACACAATGCAACTCCTTTGCTTTCCTTTCTAAAGAGAACAATTCAGCCATCCTTCCATTTAGCTGGAATTGAAATGACCCTTCTAATAAAACATATGTTAGCCTTTCAAAACATTAATATGTACATGTTACAGGATTTGGTTATTGCTGTTGGTGGTAGTGGTGGGTACAGCACATAGTTAAAGAGTCTTCTGGGGATGATCAGGTGATAACTAATACAATTGATTCTTCTGTTCTGGACCTATGATTTCATCAATGTGAAGAATTCCCAGTGTGGAAACCCCTCCTCTGACACAGATTGAAAATAGATCTGTAAATAGCCTTAGTGAATTGTATGGGGCTCTGAAAGGTTAATTGACTTGCCCACAGTTGCCAGACTAGTCAGTGTGAGAATCAAAACTTGATCCTAGATAACCCTAGCTCTAGGGCTGGCCTTCTATTGACTCCCAAGCTGTTAATACAAAAGGCAAATTATTGCAATTGTCTGGCCTGAGTCAGTGATGGCATTCTTTTACTTATGGATAACCTAAAAGAATAAAAGGCAGATACTTACCACCCAGTTTCCAGAGTCAGGGAACATTTCCTTATGGCTACTCAATTCTTGTTTTGCATGGATGACTTAAGGCAGTAATGGCCCCACTGACTTAATCACATCCTATGACACCCTTGACACTAGTACTTGGTATTTCCCACAAGGTCAAAGATATTTATTCTTTAGTCAGTGATCCTAAAGATTTGGAAAGAACCTCCCATCCTTATTCTACACTTGTACCATTCATTTTTCCCCCCATCAGAAAGGGAACAAGACATCCTTAAGAGTATTCTTCTACCTCCAAATTCTCACTGTTCAAAACTATCTACCCAGTTATTCTTTCATGGTGCCTGATTCTAATGATAAAAACTTATTCTTTTGGATATCAAAGGCTTTTGAATTGCCAATAACTTCCCATTAACACTCAAGACCTTCTGCGAAGAGTAACCACATATTTGACTACTAGCTTACCAGCTGTCTTACTAGGCATTCGTTTATAAGACTGCATTACAGCCTGGATTGTAAAGGGAAAAAATGTGGGGGAGGGAAAAAAACAGAATACACTCCAATAAGATAAGTTAAGGATTTTAGGGAAATTCAAAAATCAACGCATATTTATTAAATGCCTACTGTGTTCTAGGTATACTAGGCACTGAAAATATAAGGATTGGGCAGGAAAGTATCTTTCCTAAAGGAATTTGAAATCTGATTTTAAAAAGAAAGAAATTTCCTTTTAAAAATCAGAGACTTTTCATGTTAGAAAGGACCTTAGAAATAACCTATGCCTTATATCTAAATTCTCTGAGAAGACTTCAAGATTTATCCTGGAGCATACTCCAGGAGTATGAAGGAGAAAAAACAAATCATTTGGTCTTGCTTCAGACAAAAGCAGATCTCAGTTTCCTATCCTTGTCCCTTGGCATGTATAATTTTAAAAGTAGAAGAACAAACAAAAGGGTAAAAGTAATCTCACAGAAAACATGACCATGGATTTTGAGTTGGGATGGGCAGCTTTCTAATATGACCTCTTTATTTAATAAATTGGTAAATGAATGTCCAGAAAATGTAGAAGTTTTTCCTAAGATCACACAGATAATGTGTCCACATAACCTGGATTGAAATCTAGGAACCATATTAGATTGGAACCATCCCCTCAGCAGGAGTATAGGTCTCCCGATCCTATCATTCCTTCCATTATAACTCTTTGAGAAATCCCAAAATGCATTCGGTTCATATCCTCATAAACCAACGCTCTGTTCAGCTGTGGAAATCACAAAACAGATGAACAGGAAAAATACAACTTGCCTGGGTCAAGGAGACAAACAATTCTGTCATTGTTACAGTTATACCAAATTTGTTAAATCATACACATATATGTGTGTATGCACACACACACACACACATATTCTGAGTCAGTTTGCTGTTGTATACCCAATTAAAGGAATTCTGTCTTGCATAATCTATTTTATTTTGTTAAAATGGGAGAGAGAGAGAGAAAAATAAGGAGAAAGGGACAAGGAAGGAAAAATAGAGAGAAAGAAAGAATGAAGACTGACATCTTCTCTAAAGTCTCAGGTTGCAAGGGATTAGGAAGCTCTTCAAAAGCAAGAAAATCAGGATTTTCCTCTCCAAATAACTTGAGGGTTTTTTTCTCAATTTACTCTTCCATTAACAGGAAGTGCCCACTTCAACCTTCAGCAACAAAAAGCATGTGGAGAGCGGTTCTCTATTAATTCTCTAGTGGGGAACAGCCCACTTTTTAATGTCACAATCAAAATTGATCCCTAAGGACTCCAAAAGTAGCCCAGAGAAAGTGTCTGACACAAGACTTCTCTAGACTGTCCTTCACGTAAAGGAATCAATTTATGTTAGCACAATCCAGAAACAATCTGTCAGAGAAGGCAGAGACACTCTAAGAAAAGTACTTTCTACTCCTCTGTCCCAAAGAGATATACATCTGGTGGCCTAAAGAGATTTAGTCTGAAGAAAAGTTTGACTCCTTCGTGACTTTATACCTTTTTTCTATGTTCCCTTAATCTCCTTTAGTTACCTTTCAGCCCACAGCATGCATTAGCGTTCTTCGCTTCCTGCAAGTAAAAACCTGCACAGAAGCTAAACTTTTCTTTTATTCTGAAATTCTCTACACCAAGCTCACTAGCTTTTGTGGGATTCAGATCTATGCTTCCAGAAAAGCAGATAAGCCAGGATTAACAACCAGGGTGTTGGGTTGGGTTGGGTTTTTTTAAACTGTTCAAAGGCTTGTTTCTGCTTACACTAAAGAGACATTTGGTTAAATCAAGAGACTTTAACTTTATTAGAAAATACATTTGATATATTTTATTATTCCTTATTTTTGTCAGCTCCCCTCTATATTAATTTCACAGAGAATAAAAGCTCCTGGTGGGCAGGTGTATGTTCTTTCATGAAAAATTACAACATTATTATAGAACTAGGTGAGTCAGATAAATACATGTGTTTTTGATAAATTGATTGAAAAGCTAAATTGTTATTTTCTAGAGGCCTCAGGGTGCATGTGATAAATAAAAAATCACCTCCTGCTAGGCTAAATACCAGAACTTGATTTTTTTTTTGGGGAAAATGTAATATACGTTCTGACATTTGTTATTATATCCATACACTTAGGACATTTTTCTACCTGTCCTGACACAGAAATGTGTATATGTACATTCATCCCCAAACCCATTTTTTCTACTTTTCTACTTTGAAAAAGTAATTAAATCAGTAGTTTCATTGATTCTGTAATTCATTGCATGACAATTGACTACCTATGTCTTCATTCATCATTTCTGTGACTCCTCAGACCAAAGTTTCCCTTCCTGGCTCTCTCTCCCACCCAGCCTCATTTCTAGTTCTTGAACCAAAATCAAATAAACACTGTCAATACTCCAGGAAAGGGTGTGTTAGTCTACTCGCTTATGGCTTCATTCACCCAACCAGACAAAAATAAAAATATTGAGCCTCATGTCCCTTCAAGAGTTATTACCCATAATTAGTTTGTAAATTGCATTAGTGCAGGGGCTATCTTACTTTTGTATTTTCATCCCCGATATCTAGTACATTTTGAAGATATAGCAGTAGGTGCTTAAATGCATTTTAATTTATGACCAAGATGATTTAGTGTGTAAAGGTGATTTTTTATTGCTGAGGGCCCAAATAATAGTCTTGCTTCATTCTTTTCATGACAATTCTGGTTCCTCCTATAAGTGGGGACAACTGGATGGAAAGAGGTGACTGGTCATATTTGTTTTGTCATAGGAATTTTATATTCCACTCTTCTGTTAAAGAAACCTAAGGCCTTTTGAAGATGTTTCCAAGGTTTATTTTTTCCTCCAAATTCTTATGTCCACTGCCAGTTCCAACTAGATATTCAAGCATCTGCCTGATTATTTTGGCTATATGATAACAATCTAAGAAGACAGCATATGTTGATGTTATCTTGTTTGGTGGAAATGACATGTTTACCTCTTGTTTTTAAGTTTACAGACTGCCTGATGTTCGTGTCTTTCTCCTCCCATCATTCTAACCATGTCTCCTCATTGAGCAGAAATTTTTGTAGGACTCCCAGCATGGAAGTTGCTCTTTGGCTCTGGAGCTAAATTCAGTTGGTGGCACTTGGATAAGAAATCTGTAACCAAGAATGATGACATGACCCTTTTAAACTTCATTCTATTTAGGATTGTAAACATTTTACCAAGATATACATATATGCATATATACATATATATACATATACACATATATATGTGTGTATATATATGCATATATGCATATATATACATATATACATATATATGTGTGTGTATATATATATGTATATATATATATGTATATATACATATATATATATACATGTCGCAAGAAACTTTCCTGATGTTAAGCAGAATCAACTGACTCACCGTAGGTTCAAAAGTTTAAATCTCTAGTCCCATGTCTGAATAATAAGTACAGCACTAATTTACTCTTTGGAGAAGAGATCTTAATTTGGCTTCTAGCATATGATAACTTACATTAGTATTTGGTGTTTCACAGGCCTTCTCTTTCTTCCAAGTATGTTGTAAGCCCATAAAGAGCAAAGACCATGTATTAGACATCTTTATATCTCCAACTTCAGCGTATATGATTAATTCATTTTCTGGAATGATGATTACGACAATAAAGTTTCTTTAAATTACTCTTGCCTTAGAATTCTCTCTCTCTGCTGGAATTAGAAAGCCTGAGTTTGTGAACTCTGAAGTCTTAGTATTAACCCCTTATAGCACTTAACTAAAATGTTTTCCAAACAAGCATAATGGGAAATGTGGGGAGTAGGGAGTAGAAGAGGGGAAGAAATAATGATTAGGAAAAAATGGGTATTTGTTACCACTTCAGACAGTACTTTCAAGTTTGAATTGGGTTAGACTATTTTGTACTATTGATGTATTTTTGCATAATGGGAAGCTCTTTCCCCTCCATTAATAGGACTGCTTAATATGACCCGCTTAAGTCGCATGGAAGTCTAAGTCACATGAGTTTGAGTCACATGAAGATGTGGTGGGAGGATTGTGCTGAATGTGTGCAACAGGAAGGGATGGAGCAGGAAGGGTGGAACAGAAAGAGGCAGAGCTGGAGCAGAGCTGACAGGAAGTTGGTCAAATTAGTCAGAGCTGGGAAGGACAGAAAGCAGGCAGCTGGGGAAGCAACTTGAGTGAGTAGGAGAGTTTCTTTGTGACTTGTTTAATGGAGCTGGTTTGTGAGAAGCCTAACAGAGGGAAGGCTTGGGGATGGTGTTGCCCTCTGCATTGTTATTGTGTATAGATTTTTGTTACTATGATGGGTTTGGTTTTCTGGTGTTGGGATTCGGCTTTCTGGAGTTTAAATAAACGTCTTGGTTCTGTCTTCCATGTGGAGAGCCTGTTATATTTTGTGATTCAGAATTACACTGCCATATTTGTACCCAACATAGGCACTGTGAATATTACACTGTTGCTACATGTTTTTTGTCATATTCCTAGCTACTTTGCCCAATTGCACAACTAGTTTGGATTCAGTGACTGCAAATCAATTTTATTAATTGATGCACACTAATTATCTCCTATATTTCTCTTCTTCATAGCTATACTACTTGAAAAATCCAACTATACCTAGTTCCTTCATATCTTCTCTCTCTTCTAAACTCTCTACTATCTGGTTTTTCAGATCTTCATTCTACCGCAACTGCTCCTTCCAAGGTTGCTAATGATCTCATTACTCCTGAATATCATGGCCTTTTCTCAATCTTCTCTACAGCATGTGACCTTATTTATCCACTTCTGCTTGTGGATACTTTCTCCTCTTTGGGATTTCATGACTCTCCTCTGTCTTGGCCCTCCTCATACTACTCTGTCTGCTCTGCCTTACTCTCCTTTGTTAGTCCTGCTTCTTTTTCACTCTACTCTTTCATGTGAGGAGATTCAGTTATCATATATACGAAGATGACTTCAGGATCCAGCCCTAATCTCTTTTGAGTTCCAATCTAAACTGGATTTCCCACAGGCATCTGAAAATCATTATGACCTTAAAAGAATTGATTATCATTCCCTGTAAAATCACTCCTTTTCTGAACTTCCTTATGACTATATGTAAAGGGTTTCATCATCCATCCAATGACCTAGATTTGAAAATTTGATATCATCCTCCACTCTTTACTTTCCCTGACCCAATATATCCTATAAATTGACAAATTTTGTTATTTCTTTCTCTACTACATCCTTCTCTCCAGTCACACAGCCACAGCTGTGGGTCAAATACTTGTCATCTCTCATGTGAACAATTACAGTAGCTTTTTAATTGGTCATCCTGCCTCAAATCTATCCTAATCCAATACATCATCCATACAATGACCAAAATTATCTTCCTAAAGTATAGGTATGATCATGTCACAACTCTCCTATTCAAATTCTCCTATTAGTTATGAGCAAATATATATATATATCTGATTTGTATTTAGAATTCTTAATAGCCTGGCCCTTTCCTGTCTCCAAAATGTAATCACATAAAGCCCCATCCATGTGTTCTATTTTCCAGCAATCTTGTCCACCTTGTATGTTCCTCATATACAATGCTCCATCTTCCATCTCTGCCTTTATAATGGTTATTCCCTATTAGTGAAATGTCCCTCTCCTCATCTCCTCTTAGAATCTCTGACTTCCTTTAAGATCCCAGAGAAATATCAGAAGTTTTCTGAAAATTCAATCCATTCTCAAAAGGTCAGTCATTCCCAGATCACTCCAAGGGACTTCCAAAGAACTCCATAAAGCCAATCATACTGAACCCTAAACTATTACTCAATGGATTTCAGTTTTGAATTCATTATACCCTTGTCTCATTCTCATTGGGGAGTGAGGGTAGAGATGGAGGGGAGATTAGAAAAGATTAAGGGAAAATTAAATTATAGTTCCCAAGAAACCTCCAAGAAGTTGTACCCATTTATATATGGGGCATAGAAGAGTAGTATTTGATTTATACTTAGGCTTTATATTACCTTCATAGAAATCTTTGGATAATGTATTCATGACTCTTGTATGGTTTTGTAAGAGAGAATTTTGTATTGGATAGGTGTTTAGGAGATGAACTCCATAATTTATTAAGGAAAATCATAACATTGAACATGAAAAAGTAGCAAAGAGCTCCAGAGTCAGAGTTCTCTGAGTTTCAGGAGTCTGGTTATTATATTCTGGAGGGACTTGTCATGGCTGTTTATGGATTAAGGTTGTTTTTGGTTTACTTTATCAAGCTAAGGTTGTCTTCTCTGAAGTTTCAGGGACGATTAAACAACTTGGGAGGGTTAGGGTTAGCTACAGTGCCTTTTAAACATGATGAAATAAATGATAAAGGATAGAATTTTACTGACACGGAAACTTTTAAATTGTTATCATGATAATGAGCAGTGAATTCACAGAGATCAGGCTCAGATAATAGAGAGGTTACACAATAGTGTACAATGGGACACTGGATTTGGAAGCAGAGAGAAAGACCTGATTTCAAATCCGTCTCAGACACTTACTACCTCTAAGGTTAACTATCTAAGGTTAACCTCTCTATGCCTCAGTTTCTTTATCTGAAAAAATGATGGGATTGTACTTGATGCCCTCTAAAGTTACTTCCAGCTCTAAATCCATGATAGTTGTAAGGAAAGGGGTTTCCTCCATGTTGGGAATTGGAATGGGAAATGAAGAGATGGGAAGCAGAAGAATTGAGAATCATAGAAGCTTATTCTGGGAGTTTGAACTGAAAGCCAGTGCAGAAATTTACTCATGATTTTTCTTATCAGTTTCATGTGTGCTTAGAAATAAGAGTCAAGAGAGAATGAGAACAAAAATAAAGGACAGAATGAAAGCAGGTTTCTAAAACAAGTCTGTTTGGGTAGCCAAAATTTCAGTAGATAGCTCTGCTGTTGGCAGTACCTTTAGGGACCCTGGGGAGTATGGCTAAAGTAGACTAAAGCTTGTGAATTTTTTTTTTCCCTTCTGGGAGAGATGAGAAAGAAGGTAAAGTACCTGAATTCCTCAACCTTTGCCAAGATGGCAGATATTTCCTTCAAAGTTTTTTCTTTTTCTATTATTTGTTTGTTCATAACTCTGGATTTATTAAGAATTTCGAAGCTAGTTATAGAGAAATATTGGTTTAGAATTGCCTACAATTTGTAATAGGCAGTGAGGTGGCACAATCTTTAGAGTGCTGAGCCTGGAGTAAGGAAGACAAACCTTTGTGAATCCAAATCTGGCCTCAGATTTGAGGTGGGTGATCCTGGGCAAGTCACTTAACTCTGTTTGTCTCAGTTTCCTCAGCTGTAAGATGAGGTGGAGAAGGAAATGACAAATCACTCCAGCATCTGCCAGGAAAACCCCAAATGCAGTCATGAACAATAAGATATGACTGAAAACAACTGAACAACAACAAAAGTGCTTGTAATATGGATGGTAAAGATATGAGAAGAACTTGATCCATGCTGTGACACACTATGGTCATGTCAGGTATTGACTAAGCAGGGGTCAAGTGAGTTACTTTAAGAATAATTTTTACACCTGTGAGGAAAATACTTTATTGTTTATTATTTATTAACCTAAAACTTATCAACTTATCATGTTGACTTTAGAGACCTTCTAGGGAAGCTGGAAGTAGCTGCAAGGAATACTTAGACCCTACCCAGGCCTTAGGTCTAACCAAAATATTACCAATGTTTTGATGCACTCCCAAAAGTTTGCATTTTGAGTCTACTTTTGGTTTCACTCACATTTTGTTGAGTGTTTATACTTATCTCAGGATATACAATTTAAAACAAAATTTTCTATGTGCTGGTCACCCAGTTGCTTATTCTTATGTCCTTATTGGAACTCCACATAATGTAAAACTTAAATAGACTTGGAAGGGATACACACCTTTTTCTCCTCTACCAAACAACTTAAAATTCTTTCTAAAAACTTTTTTAGGTTTGAAGGTTTGTTCTCAACTAGCACACTCTTCTTTTCTTGCTTTGATGACCCAGAGGTGATGAAGAAATTGGCATCTTTCATATTGAGAAAAAATTTGTCAGAGAATGAAGTTAAGAGATATGGGACACCTATACAAATTTATTTGACAACCACCAACAGGAGAGAGACATAGCCTCTAATTTGGGTTTTGCAATTGAAAAGCTTCTACAGAGGATGGAAATGAAAAGTAAGAGGGCTTTAGAGCAGAAGGACAATGTTAGAATGATCCAAGTGACCAGGGAGGGACACAATGTAAACTTAGGGTTTTTTCTGTAAAAAAGTGAGCCCCAAGGTTGATTGCTCAGTTACTCACAGTGAAAACACCTGGTCAAGGTAATACATGTGAAGATAATGAACAGAGACGAGGTCAATACTGACCTAAACTTATATGAATGGTCCCAAGATATCTTCTCTGGTACCAATACTAAAATCATTCTTTTGAGCCTTTAAAGCCCTACACAGACTGACTCCAATATAAACCTTCCAGATTTATTATACCCTCCTTTTGTTATTTTTGGAAGATCCTTAAGGACAAGGTCTGTATCATTTTAATTTCTACATCCTTACTACCTAGTACAATTTCTGGCAAATCATAGGTACTTGATTGAATGATAGATTGACTGATTTAATTTAAATAGACCTCATCAAAAAAGATTGGACCAAGATTGCATATAGTGGTTCTTAAACTGTGGGTCATGACCACTAGATAGGGTTGCAAAAAATTTGGCAACAGTAAAAGGTTTCTGAATGTGCAATGATCCAAAATTAATTAAAAATCAAATGTGTAATGAAACTGAGATGTTTCTGGCTTTTCTTCATGTTTCTTCACACAATTTCACTGAACCTTGGTTCTAAACAAAAAGTATGTGCACTTTGCACTGAGCATGTCCTCAGGCCACACAACACCAACTAATGCTGCCCAAATTTGAAAAGGGGTTGGGAGAGGAAGAAGTTTAAGAAGCCCTGTCTAGCACACAAAGCACAGAACAGGCCTACTCCCGATCAGAGGTGCAACTGAGACCAAAGTCTGACCTCTCTTCTACTACAGTTCAACGGGCACATATGTTATAGATGGCCTCAGGAGAGGAATCTGTAATCAAGTTTGTCAGATTCCTTGGGATTAGTCTCAAAAAATGGAGATAGGGTCATATATCATGGTTACATTGGGCCTCAAAAATCATTATCTTACTTCTAGCAACCATTCCTGTGTCATTTCCTCTAGGGCCACTTAGTACTTAGACTCCTAGAACCCTGTGGTCTCATGCATGAGCATATAGTTGAGAGAAGTTAAAAGCAGAAGGACAAGAAAGTGAAATATCTAAGCTGAGTTTTCTGGCACCATTTGGAAAATGTTGGAAGGAGAAACATGAGCAGGCCTTCAAGGATCAGGATAATTGCCTCACACATACAACAGTACAGGCATACTTCAGAAAAGCAAATATTGCAATAAAGTACATCACATGAATTTTTTGGTTTCCCAGTGCTTAAAAAAGGTTATGTTTCCACTAGTAGTCTATTAAGTGTGCAATAGTTGTCTATAAAACAATGTACATACCTTAATTAAAAATACTTTATAGCTAAAAATAATGATAACCCTCATCCAAGCCTACAGTGAGTCATAATTTTAATTTAATTTTTTGCTGGTGGAAGGTCTTGCCTCTATGGTGATGGCTGCTTACTGATCCAGACGATGGATGGTGACGACTGAGGTGGCCATGGCATTTTTTTAAAAAAAATAAGACAACAATGAAGTTTATAGCATAGGTTGACTTTTCACTTGAACACTAAGAAGCCATTGTAGGGTTATCAGTTGGCCTAATTTCAATATTGTTATATCTCAGGGAGTGAGTGGATGAGAGAGAGAGAAAGAAAGACAGAGATGCAGAGAGAGAGAGAGAAAGAGAGAGAGACAGAGACAGAGGGAGAGAGGCAGAGAGAGAGAGAGAGAGAGAGAGGGAATCTACTTGATGAAGCAGTCAGAAAACACCCAATACTATCAATTAAGTTACTCATATGGGCACGGTTTGTGTCACCCCAAAATAATTACCATAGTAATATCAAATGTTACTGATAGCAAATCACCCTAGCAGATATACTAATCATGAAAAAAGTGAGAAATATTGCAAAAATTGCCAAAATGTGACAGAGACAAAAAATGAGCACATGGCCCTGATAGACTCATTCAATGCAAGGTTGTCACAAACTTTAACATGCAAAAACTCTACAACATCAGCAAAGCTCAATAAAGTGAAGCACAAAAAATGAGTTATGGCTAGTGTTTTGTCTTACGTACTGGGGAAAGCTAGCTAGCATGGTAGATAGAGTGCCACGTCTGGAGTCAGGGATATCTGAGTCTGAATGCTACCACAAGTTATCTGACCTTGGGCAAGTAACAACTTCTTTGATCCTTTATTTCCTCATCTGTAAAACGGGGATAATGATAATGGAGTTATTATTAAATAAGGATGAAATGGAATAACAGAAGCAAGTGCTCAGCAACTTATAAAGCGCTATGTAAATGCTGCCTCATTTTGTTATGATATTGAAACCAGCCTGTAGAGCTTGGGAGCAGTTTTACAACAGAAGCCTCAGTGGAATTAGCATATGGCATTTCTACTACATATATCCAACACCTCCAAAATCAGAACCACCCACTTTTCTCCTTAATTGCTGATGTTTCCTGCTATATCTTATTTCCAAAGGGATCTATCTATGTGATATAGACTAGGGAAATAGACACATGGAGACCCACAAGCACATGGCTAAGCTGAGAGATGGGGAGGAAGGGCTAGTACCTAGCTATGGCCTCAGTTCAGCAGAATTCACAGGGAGCAGAGACACTTCAGTTTGCTATTCTGAATTCAAGCCAGAGGATAGTATAGTCCTGTACTGAATCCTTGTATTTGATGAGAAGCATAAATTAGAAAGTATAGTATAGGAGAGCCAAACCATAGCTGGTGATTGGAATATTATTTTTGGTTCATTTTTTTTAACTTGCAAAGGTAGGTTGTGCAAATTTCTTAAAATTAAGGAAAAAGAAGATTCATGATTGAAATGGTAAAGAAGCACAACCCTGATGTGGGCCCTGGCTTCATTTTCATTCGGGCTGTGCACACCCAGGTGGACTTATTAAATATACCTTTAAATTCTCTTATAGCTGCTCTTAGCTTTCAAAGATGAAATGGCTTGATTAGCATTGTTTAGCTTTTCCTAGGTGGTTTATTGAATGTCACATTTAACATCCCAGCACCCCAGGAATGAAGCTAAATTCTTCCAGCCTTAAATACTTTTGTTTTCTTTTTCCAAGGACAAAAGAAGGGCAATTGCTACATATTCATTAGCTCATCGCCTTGGACGTTTCTATTTATATCCCAGCACACATGCACACACACACACACACACACACACACATGCACACATACTATATATACACATACATGTGTGTATATGTATGTGTGTATATGTGTACACATATATGTGCATCTATGTATTGTGTGTGTACATATACATAAATATATATTGTTAAATGTAACTGCTGACATTGTCTGATCCTAGAACTCTGAATTTCCTGAAAACTATCAAAATCAGTTAAAAGAGAACTACTGAAACTAGGTTGTTGTTTTTTTTTTAATGTTGAATGCTGACATCAGAAGGGGCTACCTGTCTTTGATCCTAATTGACCCCATGACTGAAAGAAATCCAAACAGGTTTCCCTATTGCTGGACATGGAGCCCAAGTCCGCTCTATCTATCTATCTATCTTGACTGGTTGTTGTCCTTTGTTCTTGAAGGGGACCAAAATGACATCACCATGATAAAGTGAAATTTCAGGTTGTCCAACTGTGGCTGGTCAGACCAATTCAAGCTCAGAATGCTCAACCACAGGTTGAGCACAGATAGTCCAGTCCATGTGAATATTTGGGATGGATACTCCAAATTTGCACATCCTACATTTACTTTGTTCTTTCTCAATTCTGCTTTGCTCAAAGAGCATAGCTCCCTTTCTGACATGGGCATGCCATGCTGAGTAGTCCAGTGCCAGTGTCTCCCACGTTGCACAGTCAAATTCAAAGTTCCTGAGACAGACCTTGAGAGTGTCCTTGTATCGCTTCTTCTGACCACCATGTGATCGCCTGCCCCATGTGACTTTTCCATAAAACAGTCTTTTTGGCAAGCATACATTTTGCATTTGAACAATGTGGCCAGTCCATCGAAGTTGCACTCTCTGAAGCATAGTTTGAAGGCTTGAAAGTTCAGCTTGAGCAAGGACTTCAGTGTCAGATAACTTATCCTGCCAGGTGATCTTCAGAATCTTCCTAAGACAGTGCAGATGGAAACGATTCAGTTTCCTGGCATGGCACTAGTAGACTGTCCATGTTTCACAGGCATACAACAATGAGGTCAACATAACAGCTCTGTAGACCTTCAGTTTGGTAGTCAATCTAATACCTCTTCTCTCCCTAACTTTTCTTTGGAGCCTCTCAAACCCTGAGCTAGCTCTGGCAATGCATGCATCAACCTCATTGTCAATGTATACATCCCTGGAAAGTACACTACCAAGGTGAATGAACTTATCCATAGCATTCAAACCTTCTCCATTTGTTGTAACTGATGTAACTCTCATCTGTCTATCTATTGAATGATAGAAGTCCAAGTGTTTATTAGCAAGGCACTGAGATTTTTAATCAATGTGCCTTAGAAAGTTTCCCAAAAGCCTTACAATTTCACATCTTAAGTACGACCTGCTGGACCATCCAGATTTTTGTAACGTTGAATATGGTTTGTTTGGTCCTTAAAGTGCAGCCCTATGAGGATGTATGTATGCATATGTGTATACAGATATAATGCATGACCTTCAGGTGGCAAAAGCACTTTCAATAATTCCAAGCTTGTGGCAATTAGAGAAATCCAACTGAATTTCTGAGATCATATAACCTCTCAGTTTGTTGGGGGATCTCTTTTTTCCTTTCTTTTTTCCCCCCTTTTGCCTAGCAGTGGTTAAATAGCTATCATTTCTAACATTTGCATTTCTTCTACCCCTAGAGTGGGGGGAGGTACTATTGTAATTACACTACATTCTTCTGAGGTTCCATAACGAGCTATTATTTTGCTAATGGAATATTCAAGTAGTATGCAGTAATTTATCAAATAGTCCCAAGTCCCATTTTCTCAGTGTGAATCTTTTTGTTCACAGGTAAATTGATGTGTGGGGGGTTATCAAGACTTTTTTGTAATTCAAATTAACTATTCCTCCTCCCTTTGGAAAAAATAGCTCCACCAAAGAAGAGTTTTTAAAAATGTTTAGAACTGGAATTGTACAGACTTTCTAGAAGTAGTAATTTCTGCATTTTAATTTGTTTTTATAGTGTTTTTGCATTTTGACGTCTAATTTTGAAAATGTCCCTAAATTGAGGGGGAGCAAAAATTGTAATTCAACTTCTTTCAAAGTACTGTCTGTTCCATTGTCAGTTTAAACTGCTAACAGAATAGCTCTGCACTCAATTAGAGACTTTGAACAGAAAATGGTTCTGGCTCCAGCTCTTGCATTTTGCTTCAGCTCTGAAAACAAGAGGCCTGTGAATTTATGGAGTACATATTGAATAAGTGCACCTCCTTCCATGACATATCTATCATGGACAGAGTGCAGGCTTAGCGTGCAAGTACACCAAAAGGTACATGGACCCTGAGTTGTAATTTGTTTGTCCATTTGCAGATAGGCTTGCCCATCTTCCAATGAGCAGATGTATCCTGCTCCTCTTGAGGGCCATTAAAGAATTCCATAATTCTAGTACCCCATCATTCATAAAACTGATGGGTATAGGAGGCAATAGATCTAAGTACCACTTGCATAGGCATTTCCTTGCTTTGTTCAGTGCATTCAATGAACAAATCAGAGATTTATTAAATTATTATAATATTAATATATTGACATTAGTACCATTCCTATTTGAAAGTGTATTGAGACTGTCACTGACTTAACTAAATGCACATGGTTTCTCAAAGTTGTGCTTAGTGGAAAGAGCACTTAATTTGAAGGCACTATTTAGGCCTTAGTCCCACATGTATCAAATGAGGGTGTTCAATTAGCTTACTTCTCAGGTTTCTACCAAGGTTACATTCTATGATCTTTGATTTTAGGTTTTTAGGTATGGATACAACATATGCAATAATGCTGTGGTACTACTAACGGATGGTTCTACAAGATTGTGTCATGGATTGGATCTTAACTCCAATTTTTAGTCATTTGTTGCATAGTTTATGCTACTGGTCAAAGGCAAGAGCTAAGGAATTCTCAGAATTGCAAATCTCTCCTTCATTCTCAGCAACTAGAAATTTTGTTGCTGGAAAAGAAAGTCACAACTCTGTCCTGTAATATTTTGGAGACTCAAGGCTCTGGATTCTGAGCTGCTTGCTATACACAGAGTTAACATAACCCCCTGACCATTTCAGACTAGATAATGACTAAAATGTCTGTACCCCAATAATGTTTTTTAGTGAAAGAAAAAATATGAATAATAAACCTAATAGACTTCATAGAGGCTCATGCAGTAAGACCACTTTCAATTCCCACAAACCTGCCAGATTAAGTTGAATTCAGAAACCACTGAATGGCAGACCAGACTTCTTCCAGACCAGATGAGGGAAAGAAGCACATACACCACCGGTTTGGTCAAACCTGTGGTAGAATACAACTAATATATCACATAGTTCTGCCTTTTCACCTAGGATGCTTAATAATAAGCAAGCGAGGCTCATATTTTACCTATCTTGCATGGATCAGTGAAAAGACTGCTGATTCTGCAGTCAGAGGGACCAGGGCTCAAATATTGCCTCTGATATTAATTCTGTATATGAGCTTAGGCAAATAATTTTACCATGGACCTCAGTTTTCTCATTTGTAAAATGAGAGGAGTTGTAATAAATGTTCCTAATCAATCACCTCTCAGGAGTTTGATTGGATCTGTTCCACCACTAGATTGGCCTCCTTCTGGAATGGATCATCCCTAATTGGTTTGCTATGTTATACATGGGCCAAAAGTTGTGTATGATTCTTTTAACCCATCACAATGTATTTACTTCACATAGTCATCCATCTTTACCCAATGACAAAAGTACTTAAAACCTCCTAAATGGTTTAATCACTTGTTTTCAGTTTTAATGGACAATCTGTGTATTTACTTGATGAAAGGAGATGGAATACACTGCATGATGACCATCATAAAGACTCATTTGTTTAGACTTAAACGTGTGAACAGAATAATAATGTATGATAAATCTGGAATGGTAAGTTGGAGCCAGGTTTAAATGTCACACAGAGAAGCTTGTATTTGATCCTATAGATAATAGAAGCCACCATTGTTTATTGAGTTGAGTGAGACAGTAAGATTTGCGCTTTAGGAATATCAGAGACATTAGACAGCTAAGGCAGGGAGACCAGTTGTCCAGGAGAGATGATGAAGGTCTCAACCAAGATGGTGGCTTTATGAGTTTAATGAAAGGGACATAGTGAAGTAGAACTGACAAATTTTATCAATAGTTTAGATAAATTGGGTTAGGGAGAGTGAGGAGTTGAGAATGAAACTGAGGTTGCCAACCAGCATAAGCAGAAGGATAGTAGTGTCCTGGACTGAAATAAGGGACTTCAAAAGAAGCTTAATTTAAGGACTAAAAATGTTTTAAACATGCTGAGATGGAGATACCTGTAGGAAATCTACTCTGATGTCTAATATGCTTTTGGTGATGTGGAACTAAAATTCCATAGAGAACATAGAAATAAAGAGGCTAATCTGGGAAACATTTATGTGTATTTATTTAAACAACTGGGAACCAATGAGGTCACCAAGCAAGAGAATATAGAAAAGGAAAAATGGCATAGGACAAAGACTTGCTGACATCCTCACTATTAGGAGACAGGATAAGAATGATGATGCAACAAAGGAGATAAGAAGGAAGATTTCAACTGCCAAGTTGAGATATGGTCTCTGCCTTCAAGGAGCTTACTGTAAGGGCAGTGTGTTCATCCTTCATTGCCAAAGAAGACCATGCCATCAGAGAAATAATGCCATGACTTGCACTTGACTTTGTTTTGAGTGAGAAAGGACTGTGCAGGTCACCAGCCTCACTTCTCCTCCAGAACCATCTGAATCCAGTGACCAGATATTCATCAGGATGACTGGAGATGACCCAGGATGAGGCAACTGAGGTTAAGTGACTTGCCCAAGGTCACACAGCTAGTGAGTGTCAAGCGTCTGAGGTGAGATTTGAACTCAGGTCCTTCTGACTCCTGCACTGGTGCTCTATCCACTGCACATCCTGGGTCATCTCCAGTCATCCTGATGAATATCTGGTCACTTGATTCAGATGGCTCTGGAGGAGAAGTGAGGCTGGTGACCTGCACAGCCCTCAATCATTCAACACAAAGTCAAGTACAAGTCATGTAAGGTCATAGAAAACTTTAATAAGAGAAATAATATACATACCCACAAATATATAGCTTATTTCCTATAAAACATGGTCTTCACTCACATCTCTCTGTGATAATATCCAGAGCTATAAGGGAAGTTTTTGCCAGGGAAGTTAGGATTTTTCCCTAGAACACTACAACTTACAGGACCCTTGTAGCACATAGAATCTTTCAGCAGCATAAAAACACCTGATTTTGACACCTAACAGTTATGAGGTATTAGTTAAAATTAGAAGTTCCTTGGATGATAATCTTATTCCTTCCAACAAGTATATCCCAGGTAAAATCTCTAGTCTTCTCCTGCCCTGTTCCCTCTAGTTAAGGTTTGGAGTTTGTTTCCCAATAATTTACATGTCCACAGTTGTGCATATCTTAGGATTTCTGTTGTGGTCAACTGAATTTGTCTCAATATTTTGATTGGAAGCATCTTTTTATAAACTTCCCTAGGAAGCAATAGTGGTAGTTATAGATCTAATAATAACAATAGTACATTAGAGCAGAATTGCATTGTCACAGCACTAAATACCACTGTAATACCACTTGATCAATTGTCTAAGATGCAATAGATAGTTAATGAAGATGCAATGTACTGTTTGAGTCTCAGTGGCATGAATTCCTCTGAGAATCAACCTGTTGTCCCATCTAGAAAAAAGTTTCCTTGGAATTGATTGCCTCTTGTAACATGCTTTTGCCTAATGCCCTATTTTCATATAACAAATTAATTGTATTAGGTAGCACACACAAGCAATTATAAGTTGAGATTCATAAGAAAGAGGTATATAAAGTAACTATATTCTGTCTTTCTAATTAGATTATAAACTCCTTGAGGGCAAGAACTCTGTCTTTGGGTCCCTTTGAGTCTACCACATTACTTAGCAAGGTGCCTTACAGATGCCCCTTAAGTGATAGTGGTTTATTGATTGAGAACTATTACCTAATAAAAATCAGGCATGCCTGTCCTAACGGGAACTGGAAAGTAACTTCTAGGTTATGGAAGTTTTAGTATGGAAAAATTGTGGTTATCACTTTAATAATGTGTCTAATCTATTTACAGATTCACAGAGGTAGAAGGAATCTCTGAGGACATCTAGTCCAACCTGTACCCAAACAGAGATCTCTATGGCATCACTGACGTTTGATCCTGTGGTCATCCAAATACATGCTAACTACTGCCATTGTTGTTACTGTTTGATGAGGATGTCTCTAATACTTCTAATCATAGAGAAACCAGAATCATAGAATCTGAAAACTGAATAGGAGTTACAGAATCCCAAAGCTGAAAGGAGCTTCGGAAGATACCTGATCTAAGCCATCCTTAAATGATCATCTGGCTGTCTTTTGAAGACATCTGGCAGGAGAGTACCCACTATATCCTGAAGCAGCCTGTTCCAACTATTCAGGAACTTCATCTCCAATATGAGATAATAAATGTGATGCCACTGATAGTCTTTGCTACTTAGATGTGCCAGTTTGGCTAAAGATACCAATGTATGATCAGTTACCTTCCCCACACCACAAACACAGAAAGACAGCCCTTTAGGTGATAAGTACAATTACTAATCAAGTTTTGTTTGTTTGTTTGTTTTGTTTTTGTCACCGTATCTCAGTCACTCTGCACGTACAATGCTTTGTTCACATTATCATAGATGGAAGGCAATGGCAACTACATATGACTCTTTAAGTTTGCAAAATTTTTTACATTTTCCAACTCATTTGACTCACAACAACCCTGTGTAGTAGGTGTTATTAGTATCCCCATTTTACAGATGAGAAAATTGAGTCTGAGAGAGATTAATTGACTTTCCTAGGGTCACACAGCAAGTAAACTCTTGAAGCAAGATTCAAACTTAATTCTCATTCCTGCTCTCTATCCATAGTGCCACTCAGCTGCCTACTTAGGTTATCTCTTCCAATGCACCTTATATACGAAGAAACTGAGTCCCACAGACATTAAATGACTTGTACAATGTTACATATACTAATACTAAAAATGAATAATAATAATAATTGGAATTTATATATCACTAAGATTTACAAATATTATCTCATTTTATCCTTACAATAATCCTGGGAGATAGATGCTATTATTTTCTCTCTTTTATAGGTAAGGAAATTGAGGCAGATAGAAGTTAAATAACTTGATTGGGGTCACAGAGCTACTAAGTCTCTGTGGATGAATTTGAACTCAGGTCTTCCTAACTCTGGAAACCTAAGATAAGCCTTTATAGGTTAAAAGTGGAAAAACAGGCCTTTTCAGTAGACTCCAGCATATGTAAAGAAATCAGTTCAGCAGTGTTTTGCTTCTGCTGTTGCTCCTGCTATTTTTTAAACTTGTGTGCATGTATAGGATGTGTATTAGCTCATTGGCAACAACCTCAGTGTTTTTTATGGAAAGAATGATATGTGACTGCTGAGCATGATCTCATCCATCCTTGAGAAGCAGGAGGTTGTTTATGAGCTTAGGGTAATAACAATAATAATTCTGAAGGGAGGAAGTGTTGTCTAGTGATTAGAGTCTGAATCTGGATTTCTATTTCTGGCTCCATCGCTCATTCGTTGGGTGACGTTCGTCAGGTCACCTAATCTCCTGGGGCCCCTATTCTATATCTGTTTCTCTATCTGGGGATATTAATAGTTTCCATTTTCTTACTTCATGAAGATTTGTGAGGATTAATGACGTCTTACTAACACAACCTTTGTGCACTCTTTAAGATCTTGAAAAAAATTGTGAAATCTCCAAAAGATAGAAATGATATGTCTCTGGAGAAAAATTAATTTCCCACTATAACTAGTTTCTTGTGGTCTCTCTTTTTTTTTTCACAAGGAAGCTCATTGTTACTGATTGTGTCTTTTAAAATGCCTATCAAAATGTGTCATTTCAGGGCTTTTGTCCAGGAGCCTATCATGGTCCACAGTCTCTCCATTACGACAAAATTAAATAACTAAAGAGTTTGCTTTTATTACTGTTAAACTTTAGCCACTTTTATCCACCAAATCAATCAGTCAGTTAAAAAGTACTTCATAAGGGCCCAAAGAGGTTCTAGGCACTGTGTTAGGCACTGTAGAAATAGGGCAAAAATATAGCAAATGCAATTATACAAATATACATAATAAACACTGAATAGTTTTTAAAGAGATGGCACTAGCAGCTGAAAGATCAGGAAAGGCATCCTACAGACGGCTGCTGAAGGGTAACAAAGGCTAAACTTTCTCATACAAACGGGAAAGAAAAAATATGCATGTATGAGACAGATAAATGCATAAATCACCTTAGAGGGGAACAGTTAATCATCAAATCAAAGCAGGGACAAAATAATAGGGACAAAACAAAAACAAAAATCTAGAACCTTCAGTGACTGGTTGGGTTCAAATGAATAGGTTTTTAGGTAAAAAAAAATGGACAGTTAAGACAAATGTCCAGGTAAAGAATCATAGATTTAGAGCTGAAAGGGAGTTAAAGTTCATCTGATTCAGCCCTATCATTTTACAGATAAGGAAACTAAGGCTCAGGAAGGGTAAGTGATCTCAAAACTAATAATCACCGGTGGTGTTGTTTGAATGCAGATCTTTTGACTCGAAGTCCAACATTCTGCTGTATCAACTTTCTTTAAGTAAATCAATGTATGAGTTCACAGACTATATCTGTGTATATAACTGAACTGACGTGCAAAGCATTTTTCTTTTTGTAAACAAGACAAGAAGCACTGCTCTTTATTTTTCTCAGGCAAAGGCTCCAGAAACTCTTCAGATCCAGAAACTCTTTATTGAGCTTATTTCCTGCACAGAGCTAGAGTTTGGCTGTCATTTTTGTGCTCAGATAATAGCCTTAACTATCGTACATGGCCTCTATCTTAAACCAACATTCCCCAGGCCTCATTTCCCTTTACTGAAGCTGCCCTTGTTCATGAATGTATACTCTAATTGAAAACATATGACGTTCAGGAGATTAAACTCCCCACCAAAACATAACTAGAGAAACCTTTCATATGGCTACTTTCCTCTGGATTGTATTCCAATGAGATTTCCATCTGGTCCCTGGTTCAGAATTTTCAAACTGACATATAAGTTTTGGCATGAACCTGGAGAAAGGGGTGGGGAGGAATCTCTTTTCTTTACAAAGGACTTAAGTGAGCCCCAGGAAAAATAAGGGAGCTGTTTCAAGTGAGAAATACCTTAATTTTCTTGCAAATCCTTTTCTGCCTTCTGGCCTTCAATATCAATATGTCACAGTAAATTATTTCATTAAGGACTTCGTCTCCTCTGTAACCTGCTCGTCTTTGAGGACAAACTTTAACTCTGCCTTGTACATGCCTGCAATATTTCGATTCAAAGGACACCTGCTGACTTTAAGCATGAATGCCACATGCATTCCTTTCCTTTCCCCTTCATAAATATATATTGCCATTGCCACAGTTATTAAAAAAAATTATCCTTTGGTCCTTAGCGATCTACCATGTTCTCTCCTTCCTTCATTCTTAAGCTGACCTTGCTCCTACAGACAGACAAGAAGACAACCTTAAATGACAACGAGACAAATTTCATTTTGTTGGAAACTGCCTTTTCAATTATTTCTCTCCTCTCGATTTCTCCTGGCTGACCTGGACCAAGCTGTTGCTTTGACAGAGGTCTCTAACCTCTAAATTAAAATATGCAAATTGTTATGCTTCCTGCATGAAGCCTGGTGAAGTCTCTGCATTGTAATTGTGAGGGACCACTGGGCACCTGAAGAACACGCTCCTCTATTTCTGCCATTTCTTATTCCATTAAAAAGAAAACCTAGCAGACTGACATATTATAGCCAATATATTTATAAAATCTGCATATTACTCCTTTGCCTCATTTTTATTTTTATCATTTGTGGTAGTTGACATGCTACTCTAAGGAAAAACTGTTCTAGAACTTAGTAGATATAGTTAAATTATTTCAAGACAAAAAGAGATTATTCTAAACACACCTGTACCTTTAAAGGCTTAAATTTCATTAAATATTTGAAAGTGCAGAACATTCAGTAGCTCATTCCCACCCCACTGCTGCCTTTCTGTCACTTCCTCAGGCCTTACATAGATGGAAAAATGACTGAAATTGGGTTTTTCTTCTCATTCGCCTGACATAGCATTACTTTTAGACAAGTGACTATTTGCAAGGCTAACTTCAATACTAGTTTTGTGACAGCAAATAAGTGATATGCAAATAAATGATATTTCAAATTATTTTCATCAATGTTTTCTCATAACCTTGTCATGTAGTTTAGCTTCTAAATGTCCTTTCTGCAGATACAGACACCAATATGCCAGGACTCCTTTTTTTTTTTTTTTTTTTTTAAAAATGGGTCTAAGATCCTCACAGTTGATTTGCATTCTTAACTGTCTCTTTTAAGCTAATATTAAGTACACAATGTAATTGGAAATAATGCAAAAGCACATTAAATAGAAGGGAAAAATAATACAGGATTAAAATTTGGTATTTGGACTATATGACCTCTGAGGTTACTTCTACCTTTTAAGTCTGTGATGCTAACACAATCTAACTCTTTTTACAGAAGAGGAAAATGAGACTCCGATTTATTAAGTGACTAGCCTGGAATCATGTAGCTAGTAAGTATCTGAGGTGCAATTTAAGCCCAGATCTTTCTGACTTCAGCCCAAAACCATATCCACTACTACAAGTGCTGCCTGCCTCTTGATAACAGCATGGCAGTTGGTGGAAAGAATATTTAATTAGGACTGAAAAGATCAGATTTTCACACCTTAGTTCTGCCACTAACTAGCTGTCTCATCTTGGAGATTCACTCTGCCTAATAGAATCTCATCTACAACATTCTAACTTGATTTCTTCCAAACTTCACTAGAAATTCTCTTTGGGTCTCAGGTTACTCATCTGTAAAATGTCATTGCTGTTGTTGTTCAAGTTTAGTCTTAACATTCGTGACATTTGGGGTTTTCTTGGCAAAGATACTAAGTGGTTTATCGTTGTCTCCTCTAGATCATTTTACAGATGAGGAAACCAAGACAACAGGATGAAATGACTTGCCCAAGGTCACACAACTTGGAAATATCTGAGGTCATATTCAAACTCGGGAATATGAGTCTTCCTGACTCCAGGCCCAGCACTCTGTTCATTGTACCACCTAGAGGGCTCTGCATTATTGTAGATCTCACACTCTATGCATGATAAGTTTATTTTTTTAAAAAAAGAATAGTTGTCAGGTGTTTTTTTTTTTCTATTCTCTTTTCCTTTCAGTCACTTTTCTTCCCAAGATACATACACTTCCAAACCATACCTCTCTCAGCTCCACTGCCCATCTGGTGATAAAATTCTCTTTTTATAACGATGGGTCTAATCTCAACTTCAAAGTTCTGCCAATGCAGCATGACTTCTCCATGGATTGTTGGTGGGATATGAGGTCTATGTGGTCATACATGGCAAGTCTGTTTGTTTGTTTTGATTAACGATGATTCTTTGTTATGAACAAGGATTGTATTTGTGAGTGTGGCTGGGGAACAGGGTGGGGCGAAGGAGTAGAAAATCATAGGAGAAGTGACTGTGGTGGGGAAAGAAAAAACATTTTTCTAAATAATGATGATGATAGTCCTCAGGTTAGAATGAAAAAAATAGTAGATTTCGATCCTAAATTCATCACCTGGCTCTCCCTTGCAGTAGTGACTTAGCTTCTTTATGCATCAGTTTTTTCATCTTTAAAATAAGAGGATTGGACTAAATAGAGTCTAAGGTAGGGGCTCTTCACCTTTTGTGTTGTATTGTTGAACCCTTTTGGTAGTCTAGTGAAGTCTGTAGACCCTTTCTCAGAATATTGTTTTTAAAGACATAATATAAAATATAAAGTAAATCAATCAGGTTAGTGAAAGTAAAGATACAATTTTTCCTGTCCTTAAAATCTGTAAGAAGCCTGGTTCTAAAGTCCCCTCCAGCTCTAAATCTGTGATTCTGCCATCTTTCTTATGTTCAATACAAGGGCGCTGTTATCATTATAAGCATCAAAAAGGATTTCTTTCCTATAGATGAACTTGCCTGGTGCCAGTTGATAGCTGGAATTCTAGTAGGGCAAAGAGAAAGAAAAACATATATACTCTTTGGAATCTCTCTGGTATAATTACCTACAAAGTTGTTTAGGGAGAAGAAAAGATCTCACACACGTTTCAACAGAAAGCTATCAATATTATGGCACAAAGTAAAGACTAGCTGCCCTCTAATGGCTTCATTCAGTCCATTAGAGAGAGCCTCCAACATTATCCTTGTGGAATATAGAGAGGAAAGCTGCCTGAAAGTTAATGTGACAACTCCTATTAGCTCTGGGTGTGTGTGTGTGTGTGTGTGTGTGTGTGTGTGTGTGTGTGTGTGTGTGTGTGTGTGTGTGAGATTGGTTAGGTTTATAATATGGAGATGTACAGTTGCTGCTTGCTTCTAGCAGGTCTGAACTTGACTGGTATCAATTTTTAATAATTTTTTTAGTTAAGTGATATTAATTCGCACAAATACTCCTATGTATTTGTTCCTTACTAGGGTAAATAAAGGCTAGAGATCTGGGTAAAGGTGTATTTTAGTGCTAAGGAAAAGCATTTGGCTCTCAGAAATATGGGATTAATTAAGATCTATGTGAGTCATTTGAATAAAACCTTGAACATGAACAACGGCAAATTCCCAAGTGGGTAGAATAAGACTCCATTGCATTATTATTACAGCCTTTTAACCAGTGCTTTAGTTAGAAGGCATTAATAATGAGATGATCATTCACAAGTTGAATTTCTTCCTCCATAAACCAAATACAAGGAACTTCCTTTTCTCAGAAGTATTACTTTACAATGGTTAATAAAAACACTACTATAGGCAAATGAAATTTAAAAAAAAAAAGACTATTTGAAATTATAAGTGATGTCCAATATGAAGACAACAGAGTGGAAAAGGAAACCTATATTCAGTTTTCTGCCATCCTCCAGACAGAATTTCTCATTTCTCATTTTATCTTTTGAGGCCAATTTGAGGCCCATTAGGCCTACTAGGGTCCTTGCTTATTGTTACAACTTTTTAAGGGAATTGTTAGTTTTCTGATCATGGTCTATGCCTCTATTTTGTATAGTCCCTAGCAAGTCTGTGGTTGCTCAATCAGTCTGGGGTAATGGCAGTAATAATATGAAAACATTCAGAATCCGTTTTGAGAAGAGAAGCGGATGGCAGTTCTCAACTCTGCCCCTCCCTAAAATCTTGTTAAAGAAGAGCTCATTTTATAGTTTGTTAGCTTGCTTGAAATGTGAATTCAATAACTTTGTATTTGTCTCACTTCACTGTGCTTTAGTCATTACCTAAGCATTATACACCACTCTGTCATGGCTTTTCAAATACTTATTTAATACACTACCTTTGGATTTCCCGGGGATATTGGGAAGTAACACTGCTCCAAGGGATTCACATGGATTCCTCAAGGACAGCATTAATCCTGCACAGGTGGGTCACCCAGCCACCAGGGGTGTTTCGAATGCCATATTATATCAAAATTCTAAGGACATCTTCTTCGGAAAAGATCAAGAAGGGTAAGAGAGCAAAGGGCCCAAACTGAGACTACAGGAGAGACTGTCCGATGTAATTAGAATTAAGGAGGTTCTTGCATTTCTCTGTGTTGCCGTAGTAGCAAAAGCTGTTATAAATATTGATGGTCATTTGTACGTAGTTTAGCAAAGGCTTGTTTCATCTCCTCCACACAAAAGTTGTACAGCCCTTGGAATCAGTTAACATAATTATTAACATTAAAAATCTATTTTTTCCTGGTGTAAAGAAATTATCTTTGAATGTTCTCTGTCTTCAGAAAAGTTTAGGAACACGGATATTGCACAGAAGGCTACTACTTCATACACCATCCCACCTCTTTCAGGTACTCAGCATACACCTTCTATAACCAGGAATAAAACCAGGAGGATGCAGACAGTATTCTAGTAGAGAACGTGATCTACCACTGAGCCAAGACCCATAGAACTTAGGCATGGATTGTGTACTTTGGAAGATTTTTGTGAGATGGCCCACAGAGTATGCTCTGAATATACTATCATCTGTCTTAACAGTGTTTTACATATGAAATTGTACAGCTAATAGTAATCCCTTACAGTTACATAATGCCTCACAATTTCCAAAGCGCTTTTACTTCCATTATCTCATTTAATCCTGTAATGATCTAAAACATTTAATGAACATTTACTGTGATTGTATAATAATAATACTTACCTTCCATCTGTGGAGTGCTTTATAGATGTTCAAAGAACTGTCACATGAATTATTTCATTATATCTTCCAAACAAATCTGAGAGGTAGAGCAGGCATCTTTATTTTACAGATAAAGTAATGTAGAAACATAGAATAGAGGGAAGGAAGGAAGGAAGGAAGGAAGGAAGGAAGGAAGGAAGGAAGGAAGGAAGGAAGGAAGGAAGGAAGGAAGGGAGGGAGGGAGGAAGGGAGAAAAAAAGGAAGGAAGAAGGGAGGAAAGGAAGAAAGGGTAAAACAGAGGGAGAGAGGGAGGGAAGGAAGGGAAGAAAAATAACTTGCCCACACTAACACAGCAAGTTTATATAAGAGCAGATACCAGAATCCAGGCTGCTTATGATGCCCAGCTCACTGTCCTTTGGATGTCAGTCTCTAATTCTGAAGCACACAATTTATCTTAAGCATTTCTGTCTCTGTCTGTCTCTCTCCCTCCTCCCTCTCGTTCTCTTCTCCTTTTCTCTCTCATATATATATGAAATGTTTGTGTGTATATGTTCCTATGTATATGTATGTATGTATTGTGAATATATATAAAACACATACACACACATGCACACACATATATTGTCTATGTATATGTGTATGCGTTTGTGTGTGTGTGTATGCATGAACCAGTGGCTAATATCATGTGGACTTCCCTGCCAGGAAGTACCCTATTATTTCCATCAAAATGTATTCCTTATGATTCATTTTCTCATATTCCCAATTTTTTTAAAACAATGAATAAATGAACAAATGAAAAGCAATCATTAAGTCCTTCCTGTGCACAAAGTCCTATGCTAAGACCTGAGAGTATCAATGTACAATTACAGTCTTTAATCTCAAGGAACTCCTATTCTAGTAAAGGTAGAAAATGCATATATAAGGTTTCATCTACAAGTCAAATGGGTCTTAAAATGTACAAAAGGAAAAGCAGAAAGAAGATGAAGTAACTGAGATGAATTTATAGGAGGCTGTGACCCTCAGTAATGACTTTGGGGACCAGGCAAGAAGCAGGCTGGAAGTGTGGGGAGACTCTGCTTTTCCTGGAGCCCTCAGCCTCAGTTCCTCATCAGTGGTGGCTGGTCAGAGGTGGGTGATGATGATGATGATGGCAGGGGCAATGGCTACATTCTCCACAATGATGATCTGAAGGTTTACGCTAGAAGCAAGACCAGTGTTGTTGTTTGTCCTTCTAAGAGGACCATTGATATCATAAGTGATGTCTTGACTTGCACGTGGATTGGATTTAAGTGAGACAGAGTTGCACCAAGTTATCAGTCTCACTCCTTCTTCTGGAGTCATCAAAGTCTAGTAGTAATGACTGGAGATGACCCAGGATTGGTGTCTCCAATGTCTGACCAAGCTCCAAGCACTCCACAGTGCCTGCTTCAGACACCTTCATGACCATGGGAACAAATTGTTCTTATCCACCCATTCCATCAGGGTAAATCTTCATATGCTTGGGGTAGGGAACCCCCCCCCCCAACTCACTGACAGGTTTGAGGCCTATCAGCTACCCTCAACCTGGTTTAGCCCATCTGCCCAGGTGGTTTTACTGGGTGTGGCTGCTGCTCATGCTTCTTGGAACCACAAGTGAAAGTTGGGTGATAGGTGGACACCAAAGGTGGATGAACAGCACTGAACTAGCTTGGCTGGCCCTCATACCAGAGTGCTAGTCCTCCTTAAACTACCATATCAGACCCATAACTAGTTTGGAATATGTGAGGGCGCTGTGCCATTCGAGGGCACCTGAACTCATTTCAAACCCCCTTTCCCACTCATCACCTACTGTCATTCCTTATAAAGTAAAGAAGGTGATACTAAGCAGTCTCCTAAAAATTCAATACAGCCTCCTATTGCTGTGGCCATTTCCTAAATAACAGTTAACGTTGATTCTTTAACATGTTCCCTATCCTGAAAAAAGAAGGGACAGGGATTGGGGGAGGAGGGGAGGAAAAGATGGTGGCTTAATTGAGTGAAAATGGACATGACACTTAAAGTCTCTGATCCTCAGTTTCTCCATCTGTAAAATGAGGGTATTAGGCAAGATGACCTCAAAGGTCCAATCCAGTAAGTAAATCTCATGGCTATTTCTAGTTGCTTGAGAAGTCCTTCATCTCCATCATTGGTTGACCAAGCTGTCACTTAGTCTCATGCCCTCAAGTGAGGATAGAAGAACCAATTAAAATCATGAAATACTTTTATAAAACTCATTTGGTCAGTGATATTGGTGTAAATAGGAAAAAGAAGAGGGAGCCCTAACTATTTCTGGGACCCTATTAGGACAAAATGATTAAATGTGGTAGATAGGCCTTTGCCCTTCCCACTAAAGCATATATACAATTGGTTAGTGGTATTTATCCAAAGTATGGATTCCTGAATTTGATTCAATTTAATTCAAAACTATATTAAAGGATTATTATGAGCAAAGTATTGTCATAGAGTCTAGGATCATAAAGACAAAGACAGGCTACACTGCCTGTCCTGCAATGTGATAAGGGCAGAAGAGACACACAAAGTACTTTAAAGACATTGGAGAAATAAGAGATCATTTTCAGCCTAACCTAATCCATTTTAAAACTATTTAGAATGAAAAACAAAAAACACTGCAAGATTCATCAGAAAAGTCAAACTTGTGCTGGACTTAACTGGAGCAAAAGAAATTAGTTTTATCCTTTGACTTAAAATATTCAATAATAAATGGCCAAGACTCAGATTTTTTTTTGTCATTACTTCCCCTTAAAAAATGGCAATACTTCCTTAACTAGACTGATTTACCCAATGCTTTCAAACATTTCATGTCTCTTCAGCTTATGAAATTTTGCCAACATGTGATGTCATCACCCTATATTCCCCTATCATCTGACTCCTACTCTCCTCTCTTCAGCGCTCCCCTGAACTCTCAATTCCTTATGTAATCTTTTCTAGTAACGCCAGACTACAAAGTTATTTTCCTCCTGTGAACTCCCAAAGCACTGATTATCTGTAACATTCATTTGGAATACATCATGTATTGTCTTATATTGTTAGATATATTTTTCTGCTAGCAGCATGATATTAAGGTCTAAGGATTATTAAAAGGATCATATGAGATAATATTTGTAAAGTGCTTAGTACAGTACCTGGCACATAGTAGGCCCTTGTTAAATCTTATTTCCTTGCTCTCCTTCCATCTCCCATACTCAAACCCTGAACCCCCAACCCCAGTTAGCACTCTGGGACAAAGGTCCCTTCTTTCCTTGCTTAATGGCTTTGATTTCATGAGCCTACTCTGCAAACAGTAAAATAAGACTCATATGATACTAATCAGGAAGCTAAGTTTAAAGCTTAATTCCAAACACATTATGTGCCTGTAGATAAGACCAAAAGAGCACCTGTACATCCTTACTTTCACACAATGATCCATATAACATGTACACTTTAATATCATGCTGCTAGCCTGAAAATCTTGTTGCATATAGTTATTGGTCCCAAAATTTAGAATTGGAAGAGTTCCCAGAGACCATCTAGATTATTTAACTTTTATTTTTTAGATAGAGAAACTTGGATCTGAAGAGGTAAATTTATTTTTTAACCGCAGCAACATTGATTGTAAATGGGTAAGTCAGAATTTGCACCCAGGTCTTCTTATCCCAAATCCAATGTTCTTTCCACAATATCATGCTTTTTGATTTTTATATCCTCCCCCCCAAAAGTATATGATTTTCTTAAATTTGTTTTTTCCTAACTGCTCTGTAGAGAACATTTAAAAAATATGAGCATCTACTACACATCTACATGTGTAGTCAACTTCTGCTGAAAGTTCAGGAGGAAGAAAATATTTGGGGAGTCTAGTAAGGGTTGTCTCCCACCTGACTGTCTTGGGAGGTCAGCCCAGGGTAAGTCATTATCAGTAGAATATGTTCATCCAGGAGAGCTGCAAATTATTTATTTCAACCTTTTCTTTTCACTCCAAATGGGATCTTTCCCATAATGTCATTAGTCAAAAGGTAGAACTAGAATTCCCCTGGTGAGACTCTGAGAATCCTGAGCCCAGGATTAAGCAGATTGTGTGAGTTGAGTAATGAATTGCCAAATCAGGGAGGAATTAACTCCAGCCCTTCTCAAGTTGCAGGCTGAAAACTTAACCTATTCACAGCTGTCCACTAATTACAGCAGTTCCCCATTCCCACCTTCTGCCCCTGAGAAACTTCAAGATATTGTTGCAAAAGTACTGAATAGAGCTAGAACATCTGGGTTTGCCTTCTGCTGCTTACTACCCATGTAAGACAGGAAAAAAGGTGATCCTCCACCTCAGTTTCCTCATCCATAAAATAAGAGTCATGGACTAGATTCTATGATTTGGTGATATTAAACTGTGGGATCCATCCCATGTATTTCTTTTTAGGATTCCTTCAGTAATTAGTATAACCTCATCACCTGAGCTGCATAACTTCTGACTTCAAGGCATCTGACTCAACCTTCATCCTTGAGCCAGACTGATGAGTCAAGAGAGATCACCTGAGTAAGGATTTGTGGTACTGGGTGGGGACTTGCTCTTGACCTGTACACTTCTCTGGACACAACTGGTCCTTAGCTTGGAGGCCTCTGGTTTCAGACACTGCCATCCGTTTGTAGTGCTTTTCTACAGCAAGCTGTTGTGGTTTTAGTTTTAATCCAGGGGAGTCTGCTACCCTTTGACATCGTTCAGGAGATAAACACTTTCTTTTCACCCTGAACTCCCAAAGATCACACGTATAAAGAACGATCCAATAGCTTTGTTTTCTTTTGTTTTTCCCTTTACTTTAACAAACACAAATGGGGCTGGGAGTTCAGCACCAAAAATCCAGAGTACCATAAGAGAAGGCTGTCCAGTATTCCCAGAATGTGTGTATGTTCCACAGAGGTAAGAGTCAAGTTAGCAGTTTATGATGAAAGAGAAGTTTGTTTATGTGTTTATAATAGGAGTGCATGTGTAGAACCCATATAAGACTGTGTGCCATCTTGGGGAGGGAAGGGGGAGGGAGGAGGAGAAAATTTGGAACTTATGGAAGTGATTGTTGAAAACTAAAAACAAATAAATTAATACATTTGGGGAAAATTTAAATCAAATCCAAAACAAAAAATCACACAAGCAGCATACATACCCTCCTCACCCATCTATTTTCTGTACCTGCCTTCAGTTCAATCCAGTCACTTCAATGCATCTGACACTTGTGACCTTGAATGACTCACTTGACTTCACTAAGCCTTAGTTTCCTAATCTAGAAAATGAGTATATTGGGCTTGATGATTTCTTAAGGTCCATGCCAACTCTAAATCTATGATCTTATGATCTGTGTACAAATAAAAAACCATCCGGCTGCCAAGTTTCTCATCAACATCAGATACTTCCTGCATCCTGTGTTTACCATTTACCTGTGTCTTTCTCTGTTACTGTGAACTCTAGTGAGCTCCATCACATAGGTGTGTTTTCTGACTGAATATAGAAAAATATGATTAAATGTCAAAAGAAACCTTAGAAATCACCTAGTGCAGGAATTTTTAAGTCTGGGGTCCATAAATCTCCAAAAGATTTATAAATTTGGATAGGAAAAATATACATCATTTTCATAGAATTGATTTCCTTTGTAACACTATTTTATTTCCGACATTTAAAAAATCTGTTCTGAGAAAGGATCCTTAGGCTTCTCACCAGACACCAATGGGTCTAAGACATCGACAAAAGTTAAGAACCCAAGATTTAGCCCAACCTCTTACTCTCCCAGGGAGGTTGAGTGATTTTCCCAAAGCAGAGCTGAGTGTTAACTCAAATTCTCTGACCTGGCCAACTTCTGCATTCCTGTTATGAGGCTACAGTTGCCTCTGTATGTTAATTATTGATCTTTGCTCAGTCTGTAAATTGCTTCTTTGTTACATATTTAGGGATGGGGGGGGCAGAGAGAAACTTTTTCCTTATAGCAGTGGTATCTACTTCTTAGGGGAGTAATGAGGAAATTTCTTGTGAATCTAAAAGTATTAACAAAATATGAAATCATGAGATTACAGATTTCAAGCCAGGTGGACCAATAAAGTAAACCCTTTATCTTTTCAGATGAGGAAACTGAGGCACAGAGAGATTAAAATGACTTAGGGTCATAGAGGCAATAACAATTATTACTGTTATTAATTATTACATCTAATAGATGTGATCTTCAGATTTTGATGTGATGTTAATTAAAGCTTTGGGTTTGAAAGAAATTTAAAGCCTATTAAAGAAAGTACTGGGGTCCAGCTTCACAACCTCCTGTCCTCTCTTTCTTACTTTTATTATCATGTAGTTCCCTTTAAAGAGCTACAAATCCCCCAATGATGACATTCCCTGATATATTAGCCAAGAAAGCAAGGGAGGATGAGATGTGGTTCAGTGGCTTCCTCCCTCATATATCAGGGCATAGAATCACTGGGATTGATTGTGTGAAAAAGAGAATCTCCTGCAGTGCAGGTTCCCACAGCTCTCCTCTTCCTGCCACTTGCCCCCTACTGTGTCTTCCTTACCATCCCCCTCACCTCCATTATTTTAAACTCAGCTCAGCTGACCCCCATACCCAAGGCCCTCTCTTGTCTTCCCATTCTCTCACTGCCTCTCCCCTTCCTTCTCCTCCCAACCTCAACTACCATGATTCTGTTCAGGTCATCTGCTCCGCTCCCTCCTCCAAGCTCAAATCACAGAGACAATGGTAGGGTAAGGGTGGGTAGTAGCTCTGGAGTCCTTTTTATATCCTCCTCCTTTCCTTAATTGCACAGGACTGAACTGCTTAGAGAAGTAGACAACTCAATGGAATGGAAACAGCAACAGGCTACTGTCCTTAGCCTCACTTTTTTTTCTTTTCTTCTAAGACAAAGCTTACCTTTTTGTTCCCCTTTGGTGGTCTAGGGAAGCCTACGAACCCATTCTCACAATAAGATTTTAAAATGCATTAAACAAAATAAACAGGTTACAATGGAAACCAATTCTACAGAAATACCATTGTCCAAATATTAAAATCAAGCTAGTAGTCACAAGATTAAGAACTAAGATCTTCAGCATTTTGGGGTCCCCTTTAACAATCAGTTGACTTGTTTTTCGTGATTTTCTTGCATCACTCTAGTTGCCCTTCCCAATTTTTGCTCTACTTCTCTTGCTTGATTTTCAAAATCCTTTTTGAACTCTTCTGTGGCCTAAGACCAATTCATATTTTTCTTGGAGGTTTTGGATGTAGGAGCTTTGACTTTGGTGTCTTCTTCTGTTTGTATATTTTGGTCTTCCTTGTCACCAAAGTAAGATTTCATATTCTGATTTTTTTTCTTGCTTTTGCTAGTTTCCCCAGTCATTTACTTGACTTTTGAGCTCCGTCAAGGTAGTTCTTTGCTTCCAGTGGGGATGGGGAGTTGTACTGTCAGCTGCTAGATCTCCCCACAATCTTTGGGCCTGGAGCTCCAGAAACAGCTGTGGCCACTGCCCCTGCTGCTCCTGTGGCTGCCATGGATTCCTCCACCCCCTTTACCACCCTGGGGCTGGGCCCAGACCACTCTATTCTTTCACACAGGTTTTTTCCACTGACCTTCCAATTTGTCTGTGGCATTTTGGGGTTGCGAGGTCTGGAAACTGTCACAAGTGCCAGAGATTCAGGTCCCATCTGTGCCAGAGTGGACTATATTGGGCTGCACCCTGCTCCCATTGGGGCATGAGAGATGCTTCCTGTTGACCTTTCAGGCTGTCTTGGGCTGGAGATTTGCTTCACCCAATTATTCTGTAGGTTTTGCAACTCCAGAATTTGTTGAAAGTCATTTTTTACAGACATTTGGCTGGGCTGGGAGGGGAGAGCTCTAACAAGTCTCTGTTTCTACTCCACCCTCTTGGGTCCATCCCAAGAACTAAGTAGTAAGGACTCCTCCCTGCTCTTTCTCTTGGGAACTGGTGCTTTAATAGAACTCTCTGAATTCATGCTCCATCCTCTTCTGTCCCCTTATAGGCCTTAGTTGCCTTTGGCTTGGAGGAAGTGAGAGAGGATGGGAAAGCAAACAAGGTAATAGAAAGGTAGAGAGGGTAGTCACTGTGCTCCTGCTGGGATGGGGCAAGGAAATATTTGAAAATGAAATGCAAAAGTAAATTTTATTACAAGTTAACAAATAATAGAGTCACTATCATGTATATGATAGAATAGTTGATAAATCTGTCAATCAGTCAGTGAATGACTGATCGCTTCCGATAGACCAGGCACTGTGTTATACCTTGGGGATACAAAGAAAGACAAAAACACTTCTCCTGCCCTCATTGAACTCCTATTCTATTGGGGGAGACAATATACTCAATAACTATACTGACACTGCAGTGCTGTTTGTCTTCCTTCTCAAAGAAGACCATGACATCAGGAAGATGTCATGATTTCTTGATGTTGTTTGTCTTTCATTCTCCAAGAGGATCATGACATCAAGAAGGCAATGCTATGACTTGCAAGTGAATTGGATTTAAGTGAGGAGGGCTGTGCAAAGTCACCAGCCTCACTTTCTCCTCCTGAGCCATCTGGGTCCAGTGGCAAGACACAGATCAGGGCAACAGGAGATAACTACTTCAGAGTAGATGAAAGGGATTCTTATTTGGGCATTTTATTTTTTTCCCAATTACATATAAAAACAATTTTCAACATTGGTTTTTAAAAATGAGTTCCAATTTTGCTCCCTCTTTTCTACCCTCCTCACTGAGAAGGTAAGCAATTTGATTTAGGTTATGCATGTATAGTCATGCAAAACATATTTTCATATTGGTCATGTTGTAAAAGAAAACATAGATCAACATAAAAACTCAAGAAAAGTAAAGAATTTAAAAAAGTGTACTTTGATATGCAATCAGACTCCATCAGTTCTTGCTCTGGAGTGGTCTTGGATCATTGTATTGCTGAGAAATGCTAAGTCATTTACCACTGATCTTACAATGTCGTTGTTATTGTGTAGAGTATTCTCTTGGTTCATGTGAGTCTTTCCAGGTGTTTCTGAGAGCATCCTCCCCATCATTTCTTATACACAATCATATTGCTGGAAAGGGAAAAGAACTAACAATGGGCAGGAAGAGGAAAAGCTTCCTGAAATGATGGGTCTTGAAGTGAGTCTTAGAGAAGCAGTCAAAAGGTGTGGAGATGATGTGACAGAGCATTCCAGGTATGGAGGGCAGCCAGGACAAAGCCTTGGAGAGAGGAAGTGGAGTGACCAAAGTAGGGTAACTAGATTGTGAAGTTCATGGATGAGAGTAAAGTTTTAGAAGGTTGGAAAGGTAGGAAAAGGCCAGGTTGAAAATGGCTTTGAATAGCAAACAGAAGACTTTATTTTTGATCCTGCAGATGACGGTCAAGTATACTTTCATGTGGGCCATAAAGCCACCTAATTTATAACAACAGACAAACATTGAACTACTACTATATGCAAAGCACTGTGCTAAATGTTTAGGAACATGAAAAGTTTATACATAATGCTGACCTCAAAATCTGTCACCTACTAGGAAATGAAGAAATAAATTCTGGGGACTGTGAAACAAAGTAATAAAGAACAAACATGCCAGAGACAAGTAAACCAATATGCTATGTGAGGATTTAGGAAGGTTGTTGATGACTATAAGAATCACAGCCAAACTAGTCAGCTAGAGTGGTGCAGTAAGTAGAGGATTAGTCTAGAGTCAGAAAGACCTGAATTCTAAGATACTTAGTAACTTTGTGACCCTGGGCAAGGCAAATTTATTCATGCCTCAGTTTCCTCAACTGTAAAATGGAAATGATAATTGTACCTTTCTCCCCAGGTTGTTATGATGATCGAATGAGATATTTGTATAGCACCTGTCACAGTGTTGGCACACGGTATGTGCTTAATAAATGCTTGTACTCTTCCCTTTCCCTTCCTGTAAGGAGATGGCATTTGAGAAGAGCTTTAAAAGGATAGAATGAAATTCACCAGGTAAAGAAGAAAGAGATGTCACAGACATAATAAAATTCTCAAGGAGGAAAGAAAGTGCAGTAGTTGATATGAGTCACACAATAGGCACTTAATTGATGTCTCCCACTGCATCCTGGGCCATCTCTATTCATCCTGATGGATTTTTGGTCACTGGATCCAAAGATGAGGCTGGTGACCTGCACAGCCCTCCCTCCCTCAAAACAAAGTCAAGTGCAAGTCATGCCATCATTTCTCTGATGTCATGGTCCTCTTCGAAAACAAAGGATGAACACAAGTAAAACAAGTAAGACTGATAATTCAGGGAGGAAGTCAAGTCAATAAGTATTTACTAAGAACTGAACAAAGTTCTAGGCATTAGGTTAAATGCTGAAATATAAATAGCTCCAAGGACTTTACATTCTTATGGGGAGAGACAACACATAATAGAAAGCTGAAAACTGGAAACTGGGAAGGTGTGCCCTCACAGGGGACATGGTGGATAAAGTCCAGAGAGTCAGAAGTACAGTTGGAGAGGAATGAAGACCTGGATGATCTGGGGAACTTCCTTCAAATGGAGATTCTGGGAGCAATAAGCCAAGCAGAGGAAGAGAATCCTGAAAGGACAGAAGATAGACTTCTTGGTCTTGTCTGGCCATTTTAACTTAATTTACTTTTCTGGATCATCATCCATATCCTACCACATTATCATGGATACCCCTCAAATCTCTGTCCTGGGGCCTCTTATTTTTCTCTTCTTTACCCTCTCACTGATTTCAGTGGTTTCTTGGGTTATGTTATTTTCTCTATGCAGATGGCTGGAGCATCTATGTATTCAGCTGTCTCCTGACCTCTAGTTCTATGCCACCAGATGCCTACTGGACATTTCCAACTCCACATGGCTAAAACAGAACTTGTAATATGCTCTTCCTCCAAAATAAACTCTCCTTGATCTCTAACTTTCCTATTTTGGTCAAGGGTACCCCCATCCTTCTGGTCATCCTCAAATTTTCATTCCTCCTTACCTGGCATATCCAAATGCTTGCTAAGTCTTGCCAATTCTACCTCATAACAACACTGGCCTCTGCTTCCTTCTCTCTACTTATTAGGCCTCCACCCTGATTTAATATTTCATCTCCTCTCAACCACATTTTTTGTAATAGCTTCCTGATTGCTATCTACTTATCAGGGAACATGTTTTATCCCTTTAGTATTATGTATATTCTTTGAGGGCAGGGACTGGCTCACTTTGGCATTTGCATTCGTAACACCTAGCATAATGCTTAACATATAGAGGGTGCTTAACAAATGTTTGTACATTGGTTGATTGGTCTCCATCTCTCTCTGTCTCTGTCTCTGTCTCTATTTTCTGTCTGTCTCTCTCTGTGTCTTTCTCTGTCTCTGTTTCATCTCTCTATCTCTGTGTGTCTATCTTTCTCTGTCTCTATCTCTCTCTGTCTTTCTCTGTCTCTCTCTGTCTCTGTCTTTCTCTCTGTCTCCCTCTGTCTCTATCTCTCTGACTCTCTCTCATCTTTCTGTCTCTGTGTGTCTCTTTCTGTCTCTCTCTCTCACATACACACACACACACACACACACACACACACACACACACACACACCCACAAATTCATCCTCCACAAAAATACCAAATTAATGTTACTAAAGTACAGGGCTGAGTTTATAATTTCCTTGCTCAAGAAGTCTTAGGGGCATTGCATTGCATCTAGGATAAAATATGAACTCCTCCGTTTGGTTTATAAGTCCCTTCACGGTCTGCCTGCAGAATACCTTTCCAGCAGCTAGGGATGCAATAATGATGATCTGAGTTCAAATTCAGCCTCAGACATTTACTGTGTTAGCATGGCAAGTCATTTAATCTCTGTCTTCCTCAGTTTCCTCAATTGTAAAATAGGAAAAATAATAGTAGAGTCACTGTGAGAATTAAATGAAATAAGATTAGTAAAGAGCAGTGACTGGCACATAGTCGGCATTCAATAACTGTTTGTTCTCTTTGCTTCCCTTTCCCCAGGCTTATGGTTCTCTTATGTTCAAGCTAGCCTGTTTATTTTTCTTTAAACATATGATCCACTCTGTCATTGTATCTTTCCACAAGCTGTCTTTCATGCTTAGAAAATACCCCCTCCTCACCTCTTCTTTTGGGCTCAATCCTTAGCTTCCATTAAGGCTCATTTCAAATACCATCTCCTACATGAACAATATCCTAATCTTCCAGTTGCTTAGTGTCCTTTGCCTGACAAAATTATTTTGTGTTTATCTGTGTATATTTGAATTTACACACACACACACACACACACACACACACACACACACACACATAAATTTATACATATATACACCTAATAGAATAATAGAATATGAGTTCCTTGAGGTCACGAACTATTTCATTTTGGTCTTTCTATCCTAGCACCCAGCCCATAGAAGGTATTTAATAGTAACTTATTGAATGAATAAATAAATACGCTATTTAGTACCTATACTCATTACCTCCAACTACCCTAATACTGAGAAAAGTCTCATGAGTTACAAATATCATCTTTCCAGGTAGGAATATAAACAGTTCAACTTTTACAAGTCTCTTATGATTTCTCTTTCCTGTTTACCTTTTCATGTGTGTCTTGATTCTTGCATTTGCAAGTCAGATTTTCTATTCAGCTGTGGTTTTTTCATCAAGAATGCTCAAAAGTCCTGTATTTCATTGTATGCCCTTGAATTGAATTTTCCCCTGCAGTATTATATTCAGTTTTGCTGGGTAGGTGATTCTTGGTTTTAATCCTAGCTCCTCTGACCTCTGGAATATCATATTCCAAAGCCTTCACTCCCTTAAGTTAGAAGCTGCTAAATCTTGTGTTATCCTGATTGTATTTCCACAATGCTTGAATTGTTTCTTTCTGGCTGTTGGCAATATATTCTCTTTGACCTGTGAGCTCTGGAATTTGACTACAATATTCCTAGGAATTTTCCTTTTAGTATCTATTTTCAGAGGTGATTGCTGGATTCTTTTAATTTCTATTTTACCCTCTGGTTAAATATCAGGACAGTTTTTACTGATAATTTCTTGAAAGGTAATGTCTAGGTTCTTTTTTTTGATCATGGCTTTCAGGTAGTCCAATAATTTTTAAATTATCTCTTTTGGATCTATTTTCCAGATTAGTGGTTTTTTTCAGTGAGATATTTCACATTGTCTTCTATTTTTTCATTCTTCTGGTTCTGTTTTATAACTTCTTGATTTCTCATAAAGTCATTAGCTTCCATTTGCTCCATTCTAATTTTGAAGGAATTATTTTTTTTTTTAGTGAGCTTTTGAACCTACTTTTCCATTTGGTCAATTTGCTTTTTAAGGCATTCTTCTCCTCATTGGTTTCTTGGGCTTCTTTTGCCATTTTGTTTAGTCTATTTTTAAGGTGTTCTTTTCTTCAGTATTTTGCAGGGTCTCTAATAAGTTGTTGACTCATTCTTTAGGATTTTTTTGAATCACTCTCATTTCTCTTCCCACTTTTTCCTGTACTTCTCTTATTTGAATTTCAAAATCCTTTTTGAGCTCCCCCATGTGATGCAACCAATTCATATTGCTCTTGGAGGCTTTTGATGTAGAAACTTTGACTTTGCTATCCTCTTCTGGTTGTATGGTCTAATCTTCCTTGTCACAAAAGTAAGATTCTATAGTCTGAGTTCTTTTATAATATTTACTCATCTTCCCAGACAAATATTTGACTTTCTAACTCTTTGTCAAAGTAGAACTCTGCTTCCAGTAGGAGTGGGGGTCAGAGAGGGCATACTGTCCCAGGCCTCAGGGATTTTGCATCAGCTGCTTGATCCCCCACCATCTCTGGGCCCAGAGTTCTGAAACCAGCCTCTGTTGCTGCTCCTGCTGTGACTGCTGCTGCCACTGCCACTGTCAGCCACCACAGCCACCATCCCCATTGCCCTTGCACTGGGACTGGACCTGACCCAACAGAGCAGTGCTCCTCTTTCACCCAGGTCCCACAGAGCCTTCCTACTAAGCTTCTTGGCATTCGCAGATTGAGAAGTCTAGAAACTACCAAAGCTGCCAATGATTCAGTCCCCTGAGGCCTGCTCAGGCCTGTCTGTGCAGGTGCAACTTATGCTGGACTGTGCTTTGCTTCTTGACCAGTGTAAAAGATCGTTCCTGTTGACTTTTCAGGTTGTCTTGGGCTCAGGATTTGTTTCACTCTGTCATTTTGTGGGTTCTTTAATCTGTTTAGAGTCATTTTTTACAAGTATTTGGAGGGCTTTGGGGGAGAGCTCAGGGAAGTCCTTGCTTTTACTCTGCCATCTTGGCTCTGCCCTTGACAGTTCCTGCTTTCAAGGAGTATATGTTCTAATGGGGAAGTCAACATATAAAAGAAGAAAGGGGAAAGAGAGAAGGTAGGTGGTATGGCGGGGGGGGGAGGGGTGGGGCGGACAGCGTAGAAGTTCAGAGGAGTACTGGCTGGTGAGAAATGAAGGAATGGATGAACTGAAGGCCCTCCTTAAGTGCAAATTCTGGAAAAAGCATGCTCCCTCCCTCCAATCAGAGGAAGGACCCCCCCCCCCCATGTCAAAGAGTATTTTGAAGTGTGAATTTCTAAGATCCAGAATTGAAGTAATGTTCCAGGATGAAGAACATTCTTGGGCATGCTAGAGAAGTCCAGAATAGTACTGTGTGGTGAACAAACTACACCACACCTGAAAAAATTCATCAAAGCCAATATGCTCATGATGGTGAAATAATAGTACTGTTTTGATATGCAAAACATAGCATACAATAAGGGTTGTCCTGTGTATGGGACTAAAAGATAGTTTAGTGAACACAAAGTGAGTGAAATTGATCAGTAAGACAACCAGATTCAATGAGTTCCAATGTTTTCTTCTTGTTACTTCATTGTAAAATGAAATAATAGACTCTTCTGTGTTGTATTGGAGACAGAACTGCTAAAATATGATTTTTATTCCACTGATTTAAAGGCAGAAAGAAATCCAAACTGTTTGATCTTACTCTCTTCCCTAAGTAACATTAACATCTCATGGTAATTATATTAATTTTGTCATTAATCAAACACAAAGACCAACATTGACTTTCAAGCATTATTACTTAAGAAAGTCTTTATTCTTTGCAAGGTGGAAGGGATTGTATGGAGGGGAAAGAAGAAAAAAACAAGCTGCAACACAATGATTAGCTAACACCACCCAGGGGAGCACAGGTGGCCAGATTGAAAGGATGTCCTGAGAGAAAAGTCTCTCCTTGCTTTGTCAACTGCTAAACCTTGAAGTGACTTTTAGTGATCATGTGGGAAAAGATGCTACTTCAAATTAAAATAGCCTATTCTCATGGAGCCTCAAAGTTGGAAGGAACCTTCAATTACATCATTTAAACTGTCTTTTAACCAAAGAAGTAATTCTTTATAAAAACATCAGTGATAAGTGGCCATCTAGCCTGATTTTAATTGTCAATACTTTTTTTTAATCAAAATTTCTCTCTTGAAAGATTAGTCATTGATTCTCATTCCATTCCTTAGAGATACAGAATTTAACTAATCTCTCATCTATAAGATAGCCATGAAATATCTGAAGACATTTGATTTACCCTCTCTTTGCCATCTAATCTTCTTCTTCCAATATCCATGGTTCACAGCACTATTGATTTATATTTGGAAGAGACCTTAGATGTCATGTACCCCCAAATCATCATTTTACAGAAGAGGAAACTGATATCCAGAGAAGCAGAACTACTTATCCAGTGTCATAAAAGTAATAAGTAGAAGAGCTAGAATGTAAATTCATCTTATTTCTCCAAATCTAGTATTCTTTTCAACTCTCACCATATCTTCAATAGATCATTGATCATTCTAGTTACCCATTGCTGGATAAAGTCCAGGTTATCAGTATCTTTCGTAAAATGAAATGTCAAGATCAAGACACCTTCTATATGATGTGACCAAAACAAGACATGGCAAAATGGTTAACTCTTCTACTATTTTTGACATTAAACTTTTTGGTGAGCATTGTCTAAGCACTTTTGGCTGCAGTATCAAATTGTTAACTCATTTTGCACATACATTCTCATTTAGATAAGACTAACCACTAAAAACTAAGATTTTGTTTAAGAAGAATTAGAATGAATGGGAGAAACCATGAAAATAGAAAAAAAAACTAAGATTTTAATTACCTGAAATTTAAATCCTTTTCCACAGCTCTAACAATTCATTTCATGTTTTTATTGTATGTGCACAGATACCAAGCCTAGATTTCTAATTGGTTCTAGTAAGGGCATGAGCATTTTTCTGATCAGATTTGGATTTTATGGGTCTAAAGTTAAATGAGCATGTCAGGTGAAAGTAAACCTGTTCTCCATATCTGGAAGGGACTAGTCTTCCTCTTAGGGACTCTGGAATTGGGGGTAAGAGGAGGATGAATGAACAGTGCCATAGTGGGAAAGGAGGAAGTTAATTCTCATTTCTTCCTCTATGACAGTGGTGTCAAACTCCAATGAAAAACAAGGGGTTGTCCATATATAAGGATCCCTGTTGGCTACACATTGATATGCAATATCATATATTTTTGTTATTTTTATTTATTTTGTTAAATATTTACCAGTTAGATTTTTATTTGGTTCAGGATATACTTAGGAGTATTGTGGGCTGCATGTCACCTGCAGGTCACATTGGATACCTCTGCTCTGGTTGTGGTTGTTGTCCTTCATTCTCTAAGAGGATCAAAATGACATCACGATATCAGGTCAATGTTCAGCATGGTTGACTCTGACTGATCAGGCCAGTACGAGCTTGGGAGGCTCTACCACAGAATGTTTACAAATAGCCTGTATATAGAGCTCTGCTCTATGACCTTGTTGAAACACAGCAGCCCTTCCATTTAGACATCCCTTCTGTATTGCTTTGCATTATCGGTCAACCAGGCCCAACTTCTGTTTTCTTCTACACACTTGAATCATTCCTTCCAATTGGGACCAATCTAATACTGTTTATCTATCATCCATTGCTATTGCTATGTGAAAGCTTATCTCTTTTTTAAAGTCACCTTAAGTCTCTTCCTTATCCTCAGCTGCATTACTTACAATTCTGATTCTACAGGCAATAGTGTTCCATGATTCCTAACCATACATTAACTATCACCAGAAGAATGTTGGTGCAAGAGGAGTGGGGGGAGGGGGGAGTTTGTGTGTGTATGTCTCTGTGTGTGTATGTGTGTGTGTGTGTGTGAGTGTGAGACAGGGAGACAGAAACAGAGAGGACAGCAGCATGTAATCATGGAGGACATTATTCAATTTTTCAAATACAATCAAACCAGCTCTCTGTCTTCTCTTCAACCTTGGGCCCAACTCATCCTTCCCCATTGTCTCACCATGATATCTGAAGTGATCTAACAAATCCTTGGACTACCAATCTGTTGTGTAAACATTAGGCATTCTTCATCCATCTGGCTTATTTTATGTGAATTACAAACCTATCTCTTTTGAATGGTCATGTATCTCACTGGAAAGGCCCTGTAATGTTCTGAAGCTTTATTGAATCAGCAAATAGAGGCATTCTAAGGAGCTCAATATTTTTTCACAGAAGCCTTGTCCAATTAGACTCTGCCCAGCATACATTATTTTTGTGACAAAAGCAAATTTCTGCAAAAAACAGGACTACCTTTTAGGCCTCAAGATTGATAATCAGAATATCAAAAAAGTGAAGTTACCATTGTCATTGCCTTGATAAATCTTGTAGGATTTTAAAATGTGAATGGCCAACAGCTTGTTGGAGGTAAGATTTTTAAAGATGCATTTTATCCTACTCAGCATTTTTTTAAATCAACAACAACAATCACAAAAATAAACAGAATATGACCCTTTATTCTTTACACCTTTCCCTCCCTTTTACACCTCTCCCTCAGTTATACACCTCATAACAATACCGTCCTCTGAAGAAGATCATTGAGGAAAGCAGATTAATTTCCTTTTTTTTGTGTTGATAAAGCATACACTAATTTATATGTATGTATGTATAGATTGTTCTCAAAAAGGTTTTAAAGAGGTGTGACAGTGGGCACATAGATTATTAATGATTGGTGTCTTCCTAATATTAACGTTTTTAGATAGCAAAATAATCTTCATATTTCCACTTGCTTGCTATTTTCATATAATTTAGAAATCTGTTCTTCACTGATTCAAAACTGAACTGTCTCCTGAATGGATGATTTCTGTGTGTACTTGGTCTGGCCCCTCTGCCCTTTCTATCTTTATGTTCTTTAGTGCCACTTCTACTTGTTCAATTAGAACTTTGAGGACTAAAGCTTTAGAGTGCAAAAGTAGTGGTTCCACTTAGCAGTGATAATGACCTTTAAAAAAAAATAGAAGTGTTGGTAGAACTTTTCCCTTCTGTAGATCTGTTGTTTTTCTTTCAGTTTTATCTATCAGTGATTTGGAGATTGTTTGGTTTAGCTTGATTTGACACCTGCCTTTCTGCAGATTCATTTTCCTCTTCACTACTCTTTGCTATTTTGACAAGTGACATTTTATAATCTTTTGCCACTCTCCTCTCCAATACTTTTCAAATGAATTAGCATTCTAAACCAATGTTGTACTTGGTGATCACGATTCTTAATTAGAAAACAAATGGGTCATTCCTAAAGGAGTTTAACCAATATGAAAAAACCAGATCCAGTTACTACCAAAATTCCCTGAATATACCTATTGACTCTTCCCCACATCTCCAGTCTCCCTTTCTTGTACCCATCTCCAATGCTAGACAAGCAAAACCGCATACTGTCTTACATGCAGGACCAGATAGTAATTATATGAACAAACATTGACTTTTGCTTACTCTTCTAGAAAATCATAAGGTACAGCTAGATCCCTATTAGTGGGAATAATGAATCCCATGCATTTGTACTGCTTGAAGTTCTAAAGTATGCAAAGTATGGCAATTGATTAAAGGCCAATCAATATGGGTAATACAAATTTGAACAATGCAGCCACTTCAAAAAATCATTAATTGCATTAATTGGGACCTGACTATGGTTTAAGTGGGATTTATCTGAGAGGTGACATGGCCACTTCTTTTTCACTTTATGTCCATCTTTCTTTCTTTTTTGTATCTTTGTTTGTTTGTTTGTTTCTTCCTTCCTTCCTTTTCTATGTTTCTCTCTAATTTTCTCTCCTAATTCTCTACTCCCCTTCTCTTTCTTCCCTTCTCTTCATCTCTCTCTCTCTCTCTCCCTCTCTCTCTCTCTCTCTCTCTCTCTCTCTCTCTCTCTCTCTCTCTCTCTCTCTCTCTCTCTTAATAAAGGAGGAAAGGGAAAAATTACTCACTACCACAAGCTATCACTTTACAGATTATAGTATGGGATCCATCTGAGAAAAAAAAAAAGGTTCTGTGTTTCATTTTAAGATTCTCTGCTTCTTAATATGAGATCTGCTAGATTGTTTAGTAAAACTGAAATAAAGTTAAGACTAGCTCAATATTATCCCCAAGTGATTTTTATATATTACCAATTCCAGAAAAAAGGAGCTTTACAGCATTTGTGCCCTGAGGAGTTATATTCTCTCCCCAAACATGTACTGATGTATACTGCATATGTTTGAAGTTATACACAATGAATTGTACTTGTTTGATATAAACCACATATATTTATTTGAAAAGACAGTCAGAATTTTTTAAAAGGCAGATAAAATATTACCAAAACACAGCTCATAATGGCTTTCTTGACATAGCAAATACGTAGGGAAAGGGAAGAGGGAAAGGTGAAGAGAACTGAAAAAAATTACTGGGATTCTCCAGGGTGCCAGAAATCACAGTCTACATTACTTAGTATACAGAGAGACCTTGAGGCCCATGTGGCAACTTTTATCCTCAGTTCACAGTCCCAAACATCACTGTCCTCCCAGCTTTTGGGCATCGTCTCATCTTCCCAAATTCTCCATCAGTCTCAAACTTCCTGCTGGACTGGGTCAACCCTCCACAGTCTCACATTCTTGGCTAGGAAGTACAGGAAAACTTTTAATCTCCTAGAGCAAGGGTGGGGAACCTGTGACCTAGAGGTGACATGTGGCCTTCTAGGTCCTTGGGTGCAGCCTTTTGAGTGAGTCCAAGTTTTACAGAACAAATCCCCTTAATAAAAGGCCACACTTGAGGACCTAGAGGGACTTATGTGATCTTGAGGCTGCAGGTTCCCTTCCGCTGCCCTAGAGCTTAGCTAAAGATTCTTGGGCTAAGGATAGGGAGAGACAGACCTGCTCCAAAGCAGAGCACATGTTATACTAACATAGGTTATAAGCTACTTTAAAAATAGGGAGTTCCATGGATATGAAGAATAGAAAAGAGCTACAGAATCTCATTACACCCATTCTCTTCCCTCTATTAACTATATGAAAAGCACCACTGCTACCTCTCTCTCCCATTTGTTTTCCCCTACTCCCTGGAACCTCTCCATTGGCTGCTCTGAATATGCCTCTCACTGTGGTTGGGAAAGTGGAAAAAGCATTGGCTTTGGAGTCAGAAGGTATAGATGCATATGTAGCGTATCTCAAATCTCACTTACTAAATGTGTAACCTTCATGGGCCTCAGTTACCTCACTTATAAAATTAAACGGTGTTGACAAGAAAGTTCCTACCCACTCTCAACCTATGATGCTATGACTCAGTCTGGGCAAAACCCGTTTCTGTTCTGCTAAAGGAATTAGGCCATCGACCTCATGTAGCTGGTCCATAGGCATATCTTAACATTCTTTTAGACCTCTGATTTCATTGGTGTAAAGAACTACTGGTAGGGAAAGAAAAGCCCCTCACCAAACACTCCTTTTATTAAGACAAGTCAATACTTTCTCTAATACTTGAGGCACTGAGACAATAAGTATCCTGCCTAGGGTAACACAGCCATTATGTATCAGAGCCGCAGAATTTGTTAGATCATAAACCAAGTAAATAAGAAGTGCTACAGAGTATTGATGAGATACTTTTCTAACACATTCTGAATAGGTTCCATTACCTTAGGCTTACCTGTGTTTGGGAAAGATTCAGAAATACCACAAATACCTATGTTGTCAAAAATTTAAAAAAAAATAGCACTGTTAATATCATATCTTTGTGTTTTGAGTTCCTTCCAAGAAATAAGAAGAAAGAGTTTGTGTATTATCACTGCTGTTGCTCTGTGAAGGATTGGATGCATTTTATTTTTGTGCAAGAGGCAAGAGCCCATTAATTCTCCAGGATCTGCCAAATATGCTAGCAGCATATTACTCAGTTATTACAGTCTAATTGTAGTTAATTTTATTCTCTGGGACAACTAATCTCTTGATAACATTTGCAGCGATTGATTAAAATCCACTCCTTGCTAAAATCAAGGTCTTTAGGTAATTGATGTGCTAATAGACCTGCAATTATTTGAGGCTGTGGCTTCTAACAGCAGAGAACAAGGCATGGGATGGATAAAGTCCAAATAAGGCATCTAGTTTGCATCAGGAACTATGATAATAACCAGGAGACATGCTGCTTATCAGGGGCAAAAGGTTTTCATCCTTCATTAATATGTTGGACATCAGAGAAGCCTGCCTCTGTGGGACCATTTCCTGAGTCTCCCATTATCCCATTTCTCATAGTCTTGGCTTGATCCACTTCTCCTTTTTTTTAATCTGTTGTCTCAAGAAGATTTCACTGTTTTTACATTAGGACTTTCTTTCTAAACAATAAACTTACCAATGACTTGACTCCACAAAGTACCATGTGAAGTTGGCTACTATAACTTTGGGCAAGTATATGCAGCATAAATGTATCCTGAACATGTTCCAGACTAAACATTTTATAGCAGACAAAATAAATATTCCCAAGTGTTAACCTGTGGGTTTTCCATGTTGTGGCTTGAGCCTAATGTGCTCACTACTATAGGTTTTCCTTAAAGGTTCATGCATCTTTAATGTACCTGGGCATTCCTGAGAGCACCACAGTCTTGGGAGGGAGGAGGCAGATCTCCTGTATAATTTCTTACCCTACAGACTCAAATTTCTATAGTATAAACTTACCCCCAAACAGTTTGGAACAGTGCTTTTAAAGTCCACAACTAGAACCCAAAGAATATTTTCATGTCTTAGGCTATGAAGGAACTCAGTGAGCCTTACAGTGGAGGTTCATAGGATAATATATTTAGAGCTGAAGGAGACTTCTTAGGTCATTGAGTCAATTCAGTCTCCTAATTTTACAGATGAAGATGCTGAGGTCAAGAAAGTTAAGTGTCACCTGGCTAGTATAAAATACCAGGGTAGGATCTGAACTCCTTCCAGACTTCTTTCTTTTGCTGATACACTAGAATGACTCTCAATAATTAATTCTATTTTTAATCCCTGAGGAAGCTGGGTGGTACAGTGGATAGATAGTGTGCTATACCTGGAATCAGGAAGACTCATCTCACTAAGTTCAAATCTGACCTCAGACACATACTAGCTATTGTGACCCTGGGCAAGTCATTTAATCCTTTTTCCTCAGTTTCCTCATGAGGTATAGAAGGAAATGACAAACCATGTTGGTATGTCTGCCAAGAAACCCCAAATAGAATCACGAAGAGTCAGACATGACTGAAAAACAAAAAGTTTCAATCTCATTCCTATTTGGGGTATGTGCCTACCAGTCACATCATCTCTGGATTATAGGTTTCCCTTCTTTGTACATAGCACTATATTGTAAGACATAAGCCAATACATTAAAAATCTATGATTCCTTCAACATGAGAAACCCCTCTACCAATAAAGATGGTAATCCCTCTGTAATATCTTTGATTAGTCCTGGAGAATTACCTCAGGCTCAGAGAGAATGTGAAATTCTGTGTCTTGCAACTAGCAAGTACAAGAAGTCATAAAAAAATCCAATTAAAATTATTATAAAGCATGTTGCAATAAAAGTGCTGCATGGATTCATAACAGCAACAACAATGAAATTGCCATTCTCCCACCCTAGAAACCAAGTATTTGGAGTGGTTAATCAGCACTGACAGTGAACATGGAACACTGAGGTGTTCAATAATCAATCTTACTTGATGATAGAAACACTAGAATGTGACAATAACTACCTTGTGGGTGGAATATCACACCAGAGCCCTTGCCACTCACTGTTGGTCAGTTTAATACTCACTGAACATTTGCCCATAAAAGAGATGATTGTGTCAATATCCCTGGAAAGCCAGTTTGGGTGATCACATTCCCCTTATCTATATAGCACTGTCATACATAGTGCAGATGCTAATCTTATGTAAATCTTCTATCCTGTTAATGGTTCTGCCATATCCCAATCCTGTGGGATACAGAGAGTCTTTGTTCATAAAGTATAATAAAATATGTTCTATAAAAATGAGTAATAATGACAGTTATGATAAACTTCAAATTTTAAAATCTATTCTTTTTTAACTCCAAAAATCCCTATCAAAGCACTTCCCAGTAAGATCAACCAGCATAAAATCTATACAGATCTTAGGAGAAAGTATACTGTTCAGTTTTTAAAACTTCTTTCTACTCTCATTATTTTATTTTAACCTTGTGATCTCATTGGTATTGGCAAGTTACGCAGATTGTTAAATCCTCTGTAATTTAGAGCCTTAAACAATTGTCAGAGCATTAAGTAAAGTGACTTTTCCAAGTTCACTCAGCCAATATTCTTAAGAGGCTAAATTTGTACCAACACTTCCTGACTCCAAGGTCAAATCTTCAATCCTTTCTTCTCTGACATGCTAGCTTTGCTAGCAGAAACATAATTTATAGGTATGATTAAGATTTAAATTCATTGCAGCTACTGATGAATTCATCTAATCACAGGCTGCTAGGGCTGGAAGGATTCTAAAAGATCATAAATTATCATAATGCCTTCATTTTAGAAATGAGAGAGCTGAAACTCTGAGAGGTTACATGACTGGCCTAAAGTCACACAAGTAATGGCTGAACTGAGACTCAAATCTAAGACTTTCAAGTACAAGTTCAGGGTTCTTTCCATTATTTTTAAGCACTGCAGTGGCATAGTGAATACAGCATTGGACCTGGAGTCAGGAAGACCTTAGTGCAAATCCAAACTCATACATAGTACCTGTGTGATCTTGGGCAAGTCTCTTGACCTCTGCTTACCTCAATTTCCCCAATGGTAAAATGAGGATAATAATAGCACCTGTCTCACAGAGTTTTGGTGACAAGCAAGAAAATAATTATAAAGTGTTTGCCATAGTGCTTGGCACAGAGTAGGTACTTTATAAATGCTAGCAATTATGATAATTGCTATTATTATTGTTATTATTTTACACTACCTTGAATACATACTAGTTATTTACTAGTTCAGCTTCAATGAACTTCCTTACCTGTAGGTATATTATAGTCAAACATAAAAAATACATTTCATGATTAGCCAGTGGGTATATTCTAAGAGGGTTTCCTCCTCATTTTATGGAAATGTTGTAGCCAAAAAGGAACTGAAAGAGAAAAATTTACTTTCTTTTCATATAAGCACCTTATTTCATTGAAATGTTATTAGAAGAATGATGTTCATATTTCTTGTTTTAGACTCAGTATCTCTAACTGTTCATTCTTTCTCCTCTGTCAACTCCATTTTCTGCTAAGCTGGACTGAGACAAAAAGTAGAAGTCAACCTGGAAAAAATTAATGGATTCATAAGACAGTAATTTTCAAAATTTTCTTATTGATCAATTACTCAGCTCCCTGATGTCTACTCAAATATCTGTGAATCCAACAATTTTAGAGTCAGAAGGGTCATCAGAAATAATTTAGTCTAACTCATTGCCTGAAAGAGTCCCTTCAACATAATTGATGTGGTCATCCAGCCTCTGTTTGAAAAGCTCCAACAAAGGGATACCAAACCCACTGTCTTTCAGGATAAATCATTAAAGTTATTGCTAATGTTAATTATTAGGAATTTTGTTCTTTTCCCTTGACATCTTTGCAATTTTCACTCATTGCTTCCTCATCAAGGACCAGATATAGGACAGAGTTCCTCTTATTTAAAACCTAGTCCAACATTGACATAGTTCAGTTTCTTCCATTTTCATCCTGTTTGGGCAAAGGTAAGTGACAACAAAATTTTATTTAGAGAGCAAAAAGGTTTATAGCTGATCAGAATAATAATTCCATTTACCTGAGGATTCATTCTTTTGCTTTAAAAAAATCAATGAGAGGGATTTCTAGAGGTAAAGCCAAGATGGTGGAGTAGAGGAGTAGAGAAAGCACTTAGCTGAGTTCTACACAACATTTGCCTCCAAACAACTTTAGAATAATGCCTCAAATTGATTTTTGAAGTGAAAGATCCAATGAAAGGTCAGAGTAAAACATTTTTTCAACCCAAGATAACAAAAGGAGGTCAGAGAGAGAGATCTGTGACACAGGGGAGCAGGCTAGCCTAGAGTCCATGTGAAAGAGACACTACTGATGAGACAAGGTTATAGAGGCAGAAGCAGCAACAATCTTGGGAGCTTTTAAGTCAGAGTAGGTAATGGGACTTGGCAATTGGTCAGAAAGAGACTGTGTGGGACTGCTGTGCTAGCACTGGATATAGAATCAGACACAGTTTAGTAACTCCACTGCCTATAACCACTTCTGTGTCATAGATCAAGGGTAGAGAGGAGCACTTTCAGTAAAGGAGTGAAAGTCCTGACTGGCAACATCACTTCCAGTCCCAAAGGATTGAGGACACTGAGGAACAATATTGTTTCTGGTGCCAAGGGATCAGGAGCCCTTAGAGGATAAGGTGTAGAGCACGTGTGTTTATCCTTCATTGCCGAAGAAGACCATGCCATTAGAGAAATAATGACATGACTCGCACTTGACTTTGTTTTGAGTGAAGGAGGGCTGTAAGGTCTAGAGTATAGACCAAGAAAGCTGAGACCATACCTTTGCCCAGATCATATCACCTTGGAAGCACCAAAAATTTCCAAACCCTAAGAACTAACTCTGATTACAGCAGTGTAAAAATCTTGAAGCTTAAGAAAGAGTCCCTCCATCTAACATGCCAGGAACAGAGCCTAAGATCAATATAAAGTTCCAAATCAAGAAATAGAGTGGGAAAATAAGCAAACAGAAAAAAAAAAAGAATCTGACCATAAAAAGCTGCTATGGAAGCAGGGAAGACAAGATACAAACTCAGGAGAAGAAAAGGAAAGTCAAAAAAGCTACAAGCAAAGCCTCGAAGGGAAAAAATATGAACTGGACACAAGTCCAATAAGAATTCCTTGAACAACTAAAACCTAAATGTGTCTCAGAATCAAATAAAAGAGTTAGAGGAAAAATTAAGTAAAGAAATTAAAGCAAAGAAGAAAACTATGAAAAGACAATCAACAGCTTGGTAAAGAGGCACCAAAATATGGAGGAAATAACACCTAACAATTCAGAATTGGCCAAAAAGAAAAAGAGGTACAGAAATTCACTGAAAAAAATAAATTCTTAAAAATTAGAATGGGGTGGTGGAGCCAAGATGACAAAGTAAAAGCAGGGACTTCCCTGAGCTCTTCCCAAAAGCCGTCCAAATATCTGTAAAAAAAAAATCACTAAACAAATTATAGAACTACAGAACCAACAAAATGACAAAATGAAACAAATCTCCAGTCCAAGACAACATGGAACATCAATAGGAAGTGTTTTTCATCCCAGGCAGGGAGCAGAGCAGAGTCCTGCATTGGCTGCACTAGGTTGGAGCTGGCCTCAGGGGCACTAAATCAATTAGCTGTGACAGTTTCTATACTTTGCTACCCACAAGTGCCAAAAAGGTCAGTAGAAAAACTCTGTGGTAACTGGAAGAGAGAGGATAACTGCTTGGTCTGGCCAGGTCTGGCCCCAGCCCCAGGGTGGTGGGGTTGGGGTGGTGGAGGAGGCAGCCAGCAGTGGTGGGCAGCAGAAGCTTTTTCCAGAGCTCTAGGTTTCACAGAGTGTGGGGAATTGAGCTGTTGACACAAAATCCCTGAAGTGTGGGACAGTACATCCAGCTCCACTGGAAGCAGAGTCCTACCATGACAAAGAGTTATAAAATCAAGTGTTTGGCTAGGAAGATGAGTAAACATCACAAAAAGATTCAGACTATAGAATGTTACTTTGGAGACAAGAAAGATCAAGGCATAAACCTGGAGAAGAACAGCACAGTCAAAGCTCCCAATCAAAATCCTTCAAGAGGAATAAAAATTGGTTGCATGACATGGAGGAACTCAAAAAGGATTTTGAAATTCAAGTAAGAGAAGTAGAGGAAAAAGTAGAAAGAGAAATGAGAGTGATTCAAGAAAATCATGAAAAACAAGTCAACAACTTGCTAAAGAAGAGCCCTCCAAGTACTGAAGGAAATAATACCTTAAAAAATAGACTAACACAAAGGGCAAAAGAAGCCAAAGAAGCCAATGAGGAAAAGAATGCCTTAAAAAGCAGAATTGGTCAAATGAAAAAGGAGGTCCAAAAGCTCACTGAAGAAAATAATTCCTTCAAAATTAGAATGGAGGAAATAGAATCTAATGACTTAATGAGAAATCAAAAAAGTTATAAAAATAGAACCAAAAGAATGAAAAAAATAGAAGACAATATGAAACATATCACTGGAAAAAATCACTGACCTGGAAAATAGATTCAAGAGAGATAATTTTTAAAAATATTGTACTACAGGTGGAGCCAAGATGGTGGAGTAGAAAGACAGATCTGTATAAACTCCCCTCCATAGCCCATAAACTTCCTGTAAAAAGTGGCTCTAAATAAATTCTAGAGCAGCAGAAGCCACAAAACAACAAAGTGAAAGAGAGTTCTAGCCCAAGACAACCTGGAAGACTGACAAGAAATGTTTATCGCACCAGATTCAGAGCAGAGTGTAGCTCAGCATGGGGCATATGAGGCAGGGACAGGACAAGAGCAGGCCTCAGGGCACCACTGGCAGCAGCACGTCCCCAGATTGCTCAGTCACAAATGCCAAAAACAGCTTCAAAGGTCAGTGAGAAAGCTCTTTCACCTAGGTGAAAAGGGAACATGGTCTGGACCTGCCAGCAGCAGCCACTGAAGTAGCAGTGTCCATTTTTGGAGCCCTCAGCTTAAAGACCCTGGGGGAATTGAGCAACTCCTCTGGGTCTCAGCCCTAAGTGATGATACTGTGTTGAGGAGGACTGCTGGTCTAGTGGAGCTGGTGGAGGCTCTGGAGACAGAATCCTACTTGCATATCCTGGGAAGAAGAGTGTTTTTGGTTGCTACCAGATCAGAGCACAGGAAAGGAGAGAAGTAACTCCTCTACCTTGACTGTGCCACATTGGAGGAACTGAGAATTTACAGTTCCCCAGAGTGTATCCTGCAGTTGGCAAAAGATTCAAAAGTCAAGTAACTGGCTGGGAAAACGCCCAAAAAAGGTAAGAAAAATAAGACTGTAGAAGGCTATTTTCTTAGAGAACAGGTATTTCCTTCCATCCTTTTGGATGAGGAAGAACAATGCACACCATCAGAGGAAGACCTAAAAGTCAAGGCTTCTGCATCCAAAACCTCCAAAATAAATATGCAAGGTTCCCAGGTCATAGAAGAGCTTTAAAAGGATGAGTTGAATAGGAAGGGATGATATCTAAAAAAAATAAAATTAAGGAGTGAGAGAAGAATATAGGGAAGAGAATGGGAGAAATGGAATGTGGCAAATTATCTCTCATAAAAAAAGGAAAGAAAAAGCATTTACACTGGATGGGAAAAGGGGGGAAGTGAGAGGGAAAAAGTGAAGCTTACTTTCTTCACATTTGATGTAAGAAGGGAATAACATGCACACTCAATTTGATGTGAAAATCTATCTTACATTACAGAAAAGTAAGGGAGAAGGGGATAAGTGGAGTGGGGGATGATAGAAGGGAGGGCAAATAAGAGAAGGGAGTAATTAGAAGTAAACACTTTGGGTGAGGGACAAGGTCAAAAGAGAGCATAGATTAAATGAGGGGCAAGATAGGATGGAGAGAAATATAGTTAGTCTTACACAACATGACTACTATGGAAGTCTTTTGCAAAACTACACATATATAGCCTATACTGAATTGCTTGCCTTCTCAGTGGGGATGGGTAGGGAAGGAGGAAGGGAGAAAAGCCAGAATTCAAAGTTTTAAAAATGAATGTTAAAAATTCTTTTTACATGCAACTTGGAAATAAGAAATACAGGTAATGGGGTATAGACATCTATTTTGCCCTGCAAGAAAAGAAGATGGGGATAAGTGAAAGGAGGAGTGTGATAGAAGGGAAGGCAGACTGGGGCAAGGGGTAATCAGAATGCATGGCGTTTTGGGGTGGGAGGAGGAGAGAGATGGGGAGAAAATTGGAACTCAAAATTTTGTGGAAATGAATGTTAAAAACTAAAAATAAATAACTAAACAAATAAATAATTAGATGAATAAGTTGGCAGATAGATAGAAAGACAGACAGATAGATAAATGAATGAATGAATAAATAAATAAATGCTATACTGCCTGAAAGTCATGATTAAAAATAGAGCCTAGATATCATCTTTCAAGAAATTGTCGAGGAAAACTAACCTGATATTCTAGACCTAGAAGGCAAAATAGAAATTGAAAGAATCCACCAATCACCTCTGGAAAGACAAAAGGAACACTCTTAGGAATATTGTAGCCAAATTCCAGAGCTCCCAGGTCAAGGAGAAAATACTGCAAGCAGCCAGAAAGAAACAATTCAAGTATTGTGGAAATACAATCAGGATAGCACAAGATCTAGCAGCTTCTACTGTAAGGGAGTGAAGGACTTGGAATATGATATTCCAGAGGTCAGAGGAGCTAGGATTAAAATCAAGAATCACCTACCCAGCAAAACTGAGTATAATTCTTCAGGGGAAGAAATGGACATTCAATGAAATAGAGGCCTTTCAAACATTCTTGATGAAAAGACCAGAGCTGAATAAAAAATTGACTTTCAGATACAAGAATCAAGAGAAGTATGAAAAGGTAAACAGGAAAGATAAATCTTAAGAGACTTATGGATGTTGAACTGTTTACATTCCTACATGGAAAGATGATTTTTGTCATCATGAGACCTTTCTCAGTGGTAGGGTAGTTGGAGGAGACAGACAGACAGACAGATAGACAGATAGATAAGATAGATGACAAAGAGTAAGTAGAATATGAAGGGATGATATCTAAAAATAAAATTAAGGGGCAAGAGAGGAATATAGTGGGAGGAGAAAGGGAGAAATGGAATGGGGCAAATTATCTCTCATAAAAGTGCCAAGAGAAAGGTTTTACAAGGGAGGGGAAGAGGGAGAGGGTGAGAAGGAATGAGTGAACCTTACTCCCATTGTATTTTGCTTAAGCAGGTAATAACATACACACTGAATTGGGTATTTTAACCTAAAGGAAGTAGGGGGGAAGGGGATCAAAAGGAGATTGATAGAAGGGAGGGCAGATTGGGGGAGGGGTAGTCGGAAGCAAACTCCTTAGAAAAGAGACAGGGTCAAAGGAGAAAATAGTATAATTGTGGGGGGGAGAATAGGATGGAGCAAATTATATTTACACATTCACAACATGACTATTATGCAGGTGATTTGCATGATTACACATGTATTGTGTTCAGCCTTCACCTTCTCTTCCCTTCTTTTCCCTATCCTGAATCATGAGCCTACTTCACAATGAAGCTCAGACACCATGGGTCCCCTGCCCCCTGCCTAAAGGCTCTCTTTTAGACCTTCCAGGCTTCGGAGTGATTACCAGTAGTAACTGTTGCTGTTTCTCACCCAGCCTGAGGTCTTTCTTTTCTCTGCCTCATTAAAGGGGTCATCCCCTGGCTACTTCTTAAACAGGCCTATTCAATGAATGGGTATTACCTCACCCTAGGTGAGTACCTGCATAAACCTTGGCCTAAAGGGGCCAAGGTCTCCCAGTGTATCCTGGGTCATCTCCAGTCATCCTAATGACTATCTGGTCATTGGATTCAGATGGCTCTGGAGGAGAAGTGAGGCTGGTGACCTGCACAGTTCTCCCTCACTCAAAACAAAGTGCAAGTCATGTTATTATTTCTCTGATGGCATGGTCTTCTTTGGCAATGAAGGACAAGCACAATTACACATGTATAACCTATATTGAATTGCTTGCCTTCTCAATGGAGATGGATGGGGAGGGAAGAAGGGAGAGAATTTGGAACTCAAAGTTTTAAAACAAATGTTGAAAAATAGTTTTTACATGCAACTGGGAAATAAAATATACAGGCAGTGGGGTGTAGAAATCTATCTTGCCCTCCAAGAAAGTAAAAGAGAAGGGGATAAGAGAGGCAGATGGTAAAAGGGAGGGCAGACTGAGGGATGGGTTAATCAAAATGTGTACCATTTCAGGTAGGGGGAGGGGAAAGATGGGAGAAAATTTGAAACTCAAAATCTTGTGGAAATGAATGCTGAAAATTAAAAACAAATAAATAATTTTTTGAAAAAAATTAGTTGTGCAAGTGAAAGATAATAACCCCATGAGGTATCAAAAAACAATAAAAGTCAAAAGCATGAAAAAATAAAATAAAAAATGAAATATCTCTTTGGAAAAACAACAGATTTGGAAAATAGATGAAGGAGAGATAGTTTAAGAATTATTGAATTACCTAAAAGCTATGTTCAAAGAAAGAGCCTAGTCATCATATTTCAGGAAATAATGAAGGAAAATTGCCCAGAATCCTAAACTCAGTGGGTAAAATAGAATTTGAAAGAATTTACTGATCACTACCTGAAAGATCCAAAAATATTCTATTGTACAAATTGTATTATAGAAATGTTGTAGCCAAATTCCAGAGCTCCCAGGTCAAAGAGAAAATGCTTCAAGCTACAAGAAAGGAAACATTCCACAGTCAGGATCGCACCAGATTAGCAGCTACCACATTAAAGGAGTGGAAGGCTTGGAATATGATATTCCAGAAAGCAAAAATGCTGGAATTACAACCAAGAATAAGCTACTCAGCCAAACTGGGTATAATCCTTCAAGGGAAAAATGTTAAGAAAGGCAACCTAGCATTTCCAGAATTCAGACTGTATTGCAAAGTAGTAATCATCAAAACAATCTGGTATTGACCAAGACATAGACTAGCAGATCAGTAGAATATATTAAGTACACAATATATAATAGTAAATGACCATAGTAATTTGATAAACCCAAAGATCCAAGCTTCTGGAACAAAAATTCACATTTGACAAAAATTTCTGGGAGCACTCAAAAGCAATTTACCAGAAACTAGATATAGACCAACATCACACTGTGTGCCAAGATTAGGTCAAAATAGATAAATGATTTAAGATATAAAGAGTGATGTCATAAGTAAATTAAGGGAGCATGCAAAAATATACCTGTCAGATCTATTTATGAGGAAAGAATTTATGATCAAACAAGAAATAGAAGGGATTATGGAAAGTAAAACATACATTTGGTTACACAAAATTAAAAATAATACTTATGCACAAACAAAATTAATGTAGGTAAAATTAAAAGGAAAGCAGAAAACTGGGAGGAAAGAATCTAATTGTAAAAAAAAAAAAATATGCCTCAATCTGCATACAGAGTTCATTAGTTCTCTGAAGATAGATAGTATTTTTCCTTGTCTTAGAATTCAGAGGTTCTCCAATTTATTTGACCTACCATCCCCTTTTTAAAAAATTTACCCAGTGGCCCCCTAGAAACCTATTGCATCATTCCAAACTACTACCACCACCCATCGATCATTCTAGAGCCCCCCAGGGGACAGTATTGCCCACTTTGGGAACCTATGTATCATTGTCTTGACCAGAATAGCTAATTCTTTCAAAGTTGTTTATCCTTATAATATTGCTGGTACTGCGTACAATGTTCTCGTGTTTCTGCTCATTTCAGTTTATATGAATTCACGTAAGTCTTCCCAGCTTTTTTTGAAGTCATTCTGCTCATCATTTCTCAAATCACAATAGTGTACCACTACAGTTATATACCATAACTTGTTCAGCCATTCCTTGACTGATGGGCATCCCCTCAATTTCCAGTTATTTACCACCACAAAAGAAGCAATAAAATTAAGGGGGGAGCAAGACAGCTTCCTGTAATAAGTGGGATATTATCTGTGGTTTAAACAAAGTCAGGAAAACTAAGAGACAGAGATGAAGAGGGAGAGCATTCCAGGAATGTGAACAATTACTTGGAATTGAAAGATAAGTGTCTTGCTCTAAGTAAAGCAAGGTGAACAGTGTTACTGGATCAAAGAGTACATGGAGGGATGTAAGGTATAAGAAGAAGGTAAAGATATAGAGGGAGGCAGGGTATAAAAGGTCTTGAATGCCAAACAAAAAATTTTATTTTTGATCCCAGAAATAATAAGGAACAACTGAAGTTGACATGGTCAAACTGTACTTAAGGAAAACCAATTTGACAGCTGTGTGGAGGATGGAATGGAGAGTGACTAGAGGCCAGTACACCAACCAACAGGCTATTCCAACAGAATAGGCATGAGGTAATGAGGACTTGTACCAAGTTGTTGGTAGTATGAGAATAAAGAAAAGGGACACATGAGAGATCTTACAGAATTAAAACTGACAAGCCTTGAGAACAGATTGAATATAGTAGAGAGTGGGTGAAGAGGAATAGGGATGTTGAGGAGTTGAGAATGACACTCATGTTGCAATACTGAATAAGTAGGAGAAGAATAAGATACCATCAACAGTAATAGAGAGGTTGGAGAGATGGAAGGGTCTGGGGGGAAAGATAATGAATTCAATTTTAGATAGGTTGATTTTAAGATATATACAAGACATCCAATTCAAAATGTACAAAAGGAGTTGAAAATGCAGCACTAGAGGCTATGGAGAGATTAGAGTTATATAAATAACTTTGAGAATCATCAGTACAGAGTTGATCATTAAAAACATGGGAGCTAATAAGATCACCAAATGAAATAGTATAAAGAAAGAAGGGAAGAAGGCTCAGGACAGAGTCCTGTGGGACACTTAATTTTAGTGGATTTCACCTACAGGGATACCCAGCAAAGGAAACTGAAAAATGTAGTTCAACACACTGGAAGGAAAGAAATGTTGCTAATAGAAATTTCAACTTGTTATTTTATTAGGATACACTTCTACTCATCATTTGTGGAAATATTCTGCCTGGATGCAAAAATTTTAAATAAGATGTTAGCAAAAAGATTTCAGCAACTTATCAATACACTTTGATCAGTTAGGATTTATACCAGGAATGCAGGATTGGTTCAATATTAGGAAAAAAATCAGCATAATTGATCATATCAAACAACAAAACTAACTGAAACCATATGATTATCTCAATAGGCACAGAAAAAACTTTGACAAAATATGACACCCATTGCTACTGAAAACTGGAGAGCATAGGAATCAGTGGAGCCTTCCTTAAAGTAATGAGTAGTATCTACCTAAAATCATCAGCAAGTATTACATGTAATGGGGTAAGCTAGATGTATTTTCAGGGTGAAACAAGGATGTCCATTATCACCAATGTTATTCAATATGGTACTAGAAATGTTACCTTTAGCAATAAGAGAAGAAAAAGAAATAGAAGGCATTAGAATAGGCAAAGAAAAAACTGAGTTATCACTTTTGCAGATGATATGATGATATACTTAGAGATCTCAGTGAATCAAGTAAAAAACTACTTGAAATAATAAACAACTTTGGCAAAGTAGCAGGATACAAAATAATCTCACATAAATCATCTGCATTTCTATATATTACTAACAAAACCCAAGAGCAAAAGATAGAAAGAGAAATTCCATTTAAAGTTGCTGTAGACACTGTGAAATATTTGGGAGACTACCTGCCAAAATAAATCCAGGCACTATGTGAACACAATTACAAAATACTTTTTGCACAAATAAAGTCAGATCTAAATAATATCAAAATTCATCTGGAAGAACAAAAGGTCCAGAATATCAAGGGAATTCGTGAAAAGGAATGCTAAAGAAGGTGGCCTAGCCATACCAGATCCTAAATTGTGTTATACAACAGCAATCATCAAAATCACTTGGTTCTGGCAAAGGAATAGAGGGGTAGATCAGTGGAATAGGTTAGGTACACAAGACACAGTACCCAATGACTATAGCAGTCCACTGTTTGAGAAACCCAAGGACTCCAGCTTCTGAGATAAGAACTCACTATTCTACAAAAACTGCAAAAACTGGAAAATAGTGTCGCTGAAACTGGGCATAGACAGATGCCTGACACCATATACCAGAATAAAGTTGAAATGGGTACATGATCTAGGTGTGAAGGCTGATAATATAAATAAACCAGGGGAGCAAGGAATGGCTTATTTGTCAGATTTATGAAGAATGGATGAATTTACATACAAACAAGAGATAGAGAACATTATGAAATGTAAGCTCATTAACTTTGATTACGTCAAATTGAAAAGTTTTTGCACAAAGCCAATGCAAAAAAGATTAGGAGGGAAGCAGAAAACTGGAAAAGAATTTTTACAGCTAGTGTCTGTGATAAAGGTCTCATTTCTAAAAATATGTAGAGAATTGAATCAAATTTACAAGAATACAAGTCATTCCCCAATAGATAAATAGTCAAAAGATATGAACAGGCAATTCTCAGAGGAAGAAATTAAAGTTATCTATAGTCATATGAAAAAATGCTCTAAATCACTATTGACTAGAAAGATACAAATCAAAGCAACTGTGAGGTACCACATCTCACCTATTAGATGGGCTAACATGACAAAAGAGGAAAATGATAAATATTGGAGAAGATGTGGGAAAATTAGAACACTAATTCATTGTTGGTAAAACTGTGAGCTGATCCAGCCACTCTGGAGAGCAATTTGGAACTATGCCCATAGGCTATAAAAATGTACATCCTTCTAGCTGGGACTTAGTTAATCCTTTTTGAGTAGATATAAGTCATGCCTAACTTTTGTATAAAAAACTTTGCCTAGTGTTCCCCTTTTAGATGGGGAATTAGTGAAAGTGTTGGAGAAAAACTCTATCCCCTCTTTTTAGGGATTAAGCTTCCCTCTTGACCTGAATCCCCAAACACATGACTTTCCCTTCATGATGACTAGAGAGACACATCTACTTCTTGGGCCATTGATCTTTATATTGGCATTTATATGGTATGAATCTTAAACCTACTTATGTATAGTCATAACGTCCCTGATAGAATAAGCTCCCTAAGGGATTGTTTCATTTTTGCCTTTGTATCCTGGTACCCAACACATCTGGCACATAGTAGGTACTTAATAAACCCTTCTTGATCAATTGATACTAAAATCCAGATAATAATATATCTTTTTTATGTTACTAATTGCAGGGAATATATACTTCATACTCATGTTTAATATTTTTAAAAAACAGATCATAAAAACAATCTTTTGCCAGCAATATGGTGCTGATAAGAAATATTAAAGAATGAAACAAGCATCAATGTATGAAACTTCAGTTGCTTTTGTGGAAATATATATTTTAAAATTCTAAACCAGGAAACTAGGAACTGAAGACTTTAAGTAGTTCACATAGACAAATGTGAACTCTTTGTGAACTTGGAGACATATTCAAATTCAAACAAAGGAATTCCCAGTTGGCATTTTACCCTTAGTCATTCCAGTGTCTGTTCATTTGGTAGTATGTTTTAATTTTATGGTATTATAGCAAGTTATTTGTTGCTATTTTTTTAAATAAAAAGAACACCAACTTGAAATCTTAATTTTTCCAAGAATTGAGTAGCTTATGGAAATAATTTTCTAACAAGATACAAATGAATGAGTTAACCATAGTTCAAATGTAGCTTTATGTGAGTTTAACCAGAGACACCCTTCCTTGTAGGAGGACTTGACAGCCACTTGATGATATGATTTCAAGGGCATGGGAAGGTTCATATTTCCCCTAGAACACCTTCTACATCTGTTCATTTTTGTATGGAATTTCTTTCACATAGAGTGGGGGGGGCGGTGATGATATAAAACAAAAAGAACGAAAAACTAAAAAATGCCACTTTTCTTTCCTCATTGGTAAGGCAAAGGCATGCTTTGCAAATGTCAATCAGGTAAATGATAGATTAACCCTGTGGTTTCATAGAAAGAGCACTTGATTTGGCCACAGTGAATCTGAATTCTAGTTAAGGCTCTGCTATAAGGTTGCCAAGATCTTTGTTGAGCAAATAACTTGACATTTTTGTGATTGAATTTGCCTGTTTGAAAAAAATAAAGGAAATTAATAAAAATGATCTTTAAGGATTCTTCAAGATCTAAAATTCTTTCCACTTAAATTCACATTAAATGGTAAGTGACCAATATCAATTCTTTTTTTTTTTTTAATTGAAAGGCAGTCCTGGTTCAGCTTCACTCAATGTTTCTACTGAGCAGAAGACACTACGTTTTGCATGAGAGTAATATGAAGACAAATTAGACATAGTCTTTATCCTTTAGGAAATTATAATTTAGCAAGAAGGTTTTGACAAATATATTAATAAATATAAAGAAAAGCCAAGTATGAAGTTGTATACAGAAGGCATAAACCAAGTGCTAGGAGGATTCAAGGAGGGAAACCACTCCTGAATAAGAACCGCAATAAAATCTGTGTAAAGAAGATGGCAATTGAGCTTCATCTTAGAGTATACCCAGGATTTGAATTGATGATGTCACTCCTCTATTGCCTTTCTTCACATCCATAACACTTACCATAATGTGAAGTACTCAATAATCACTTAATAAATGCTTGTTAACTGACTCACCACTAAAGGTTCAGTGGTTTCCCATTGCCTTTAGAATAAACTGTCATTATGTCTCTCTGTCATTTAGAACTTTCCACAATCTGGATAAAGTCTGTTTTTCCAGGTTTATAACACATTGTTCCCACTCATGTACTCTGCATTTTAGCTGAACTGGCCTGTGAGCTGTTCCAAATACAATACATGGCACAGGTGCACCCCCCGTACCTGAAATCTTCTGCCCCCTCAACTCTGTTCCTTTCTTCAAAATTCAGCTTTCTTCAAAATTCAGTTCAAGTTCCTCCTCCTTTAAAGGGCCTTTCCTGAGATCATACAAATGAGAAAAGAACCCATATGTACAAAATTATTTATAGCAGCTCTTTTTGTGGTGACAAAGAGTTGGAAATTAAGGGGATGCCCATCAACTGGGGAATAGTTGAACAAATGGTGGTATATGAATGTAATGGAATACTATTGTGCTATAAGAAATGATGAGCAGGCAGACTTCAGAAAAACCTGGAAAGACAGACATGAACTGATGTTTAGTGAGGGGAGCAGAACCAGGAGAACATTGTACACAGTTATAGCCACAGTGTGCAATGACTAATTTTAATAGACTTGACTCTTCTCAGCAATGCAAGGTTCTAAGACACCTCCAAAAGATTCCAGATGCAGAGAAAGAATTAAGGAGTCTGAATGCAGATCAAAACATACTATTGGTTCTCTCTTTTTTTTGTTGTTTCTTCTTTCTCATGGTTCATTCCATTGGTTATAGTTCTTTGTTGCAACACAACTAATGTGAAAACATGTTTAATGTGAATATATATGTAGAGCCTATATCTAATTGCATGCCATCTTGGGGAGGGGGTGGTGAAGGAGGAGGTGAATATTTGGAACTCAAAAGCTTGTGGAACTGAATGTTAAGATTCAAAAATACCAGCCATTTATCAGATCTCCATCAGCTATTTCTCAATCATGAATTTGAATGAAGGTAAGGAACCTAATGAATGCCTCCTATGCTAGCCCTCCATGTGCTAGCCATGTTCTATGCCATTGTTTGCAGCTGAGTTTCAATCATGATGCCTCAGACTTATGGGCAGCCCAGTTTTCCACTATGCCTTCCCACTGGCTAACTCTGCCACAGTATTCTATTATTTTTGTTTTCCTTAAACCCAGCGTAAATCCACAGACTGTACATAAGCAATAAATCATGAAGTGTTGTATGATATAAAAATAACACTGACAATGAAAACTAGTTGCTATGTATGCTTGTTAGTCATTTTTCAATTTTTAACCTACTCTTTTCTCCCTTGCTAAGTCACCAAGGACTGCCTCTCCTCTAGTGTATTATGAATCCCAAGATTGCATTAAGCATATCACAAAATGGTTTCAGTTCTCTTAACCTATCTCTAAAACACCTCAGTCTAAATGTTGTGAGTATAGACATGTGGGTGAAGGGGGACCAAGTCACAGGAATATGGTTTGAGATCAACTAACCAATACTCACCCTTCAATTCAAGCAGGTAAACATGTAATAGGAGCCAATAAGAGAAAAAATACTATTGCTATTAATTTGGAAGACTTAATTTGGAGCAATTTGTTTCCAGTAATATTAAGTCTCTAGCTGTCAGTTTGTGATGGCAAACAAAGTGGGATCTTATGCTGGTTTTGTTTTAGTATAATCAAATACCTCTGACTAAATCTTGCCTTTATCAACCAAGAGTCTTTGCGAGGACTAAAGTACAGAAACAAGAGTTTCTTTAACTAGAAACAGTATATGTATTTGTATTGTTAATGTGATTAAAGATCTTCCCCACCCACTAATGGGCCTGCTCATTAAAGGGAGTTTGATTAGGGAAGATTTGTAGGATGGCCCACACCTTTTGTTAATGAGGCAATGGTTCTCAAAGGTTGGGATGTCCTCTGGCTCTAAAAAAAAAATGGTATAAATACTCTGAGGGTGAGATTTTACTTTGGGGCTTACTGGAAGTGTTTGTTTGACCAGACAAGGACTCTGGGCTGCTGCTAGGGAGCCCCCAGGCTTGGAAAACCCAGATATTGGTGCTTTCCTCTCTGGTAACTACAGTCAGATAATTAGACCTATCTGTTGATGGTCAGGCAGAGGAAGCCATGTCTGTTGCTCTTTGATTTCTCTGTATTTTCTTTGAAGTTCAGGGTGCTGACTCCCCTGAACTAGGTGAATGATATATGTGCTTGGTTAAAGGATTGATACATGTACTTGTTTAACATGATTGTTAATTCCTCAAAAGTTGTCTTTTCTTTTATGAATACAGATCTTAGAACCTGTGATAGCTGACCTCCTCTGTGTATGTTGGGGTGCTTACTGATACACAGGTATAGTTACTACATTCAATCTGAAAGTCATTTTCCAGGTGGATTCATAAGTGTCATAGACCTAGAAGATGAAGATTTATCTTCTACAGTGATACCTATCTTGAGAGGCAATATGGTACATAAAGAGGCAACTTTAAAGTCAGAAAGACCTAGATACAAGGAAGTTCCTCCTCTGACACATACTGCTACAGACTTGTGACCCTGAAATGTCAGCATCTCAATCCTTCAGGAAACTTTGCGAACGCTCTATATTACTGAGCAAGTGCTGATCTGCATTATTATGGGGGAAAATCCCTATACTATCATTTTCCTTTACCAATGAAATGTGAAATCATAGGTCCTATATCTATATCTGTATTTCAGTATTTTATGTTATCTTTTATAGCTATACTTATTTTTACATCTATATTTATACATCACTCTCTATATCCCTATCCTTCTATCTCTGTATCTAGATAAAGAAGCGATGTGTCAGACATTTGGCCAACAATAGTCTCAAGTGCAACCAAAACCAGATTCAAATGTAATTGGGAATGGAATTAACAAAATAAGGAGAAAAAAATAGAACATAAATATTGTTAATATGTGGTTTTCTAAGTCAATGTGGGGCCAGCAGGGATCTTTATATAAGATTTAGTGGCCTATAGCTTTATTTGAGTTTGACATCACTAGAAGATTAGATCAGTGATTTATAGTAATATATGGATATGGATAGGAATAAATATTCATACAGATATACATATATAGGGGTAAACATATATGCATGTATATGTGTGTGTATGCATGTATACATATACATTCACATGTATATGCAGATATACTTTATCTGGACTCTTTAAGAAATGAAGTCTTTCATGAGTCTATTCTTAATAATTGATATAACTATCTTGATGAATTTTTTTTTTATTCTAGGCATTTTATTTGGAAATCTGAAAAGTATCATTTCCCTGCACTCTGTAAAGGAGTATGCTGAATATATAACTGAAACATTTCTTTATGACTTAGCACAATACCTGATACATAATAAATGTTTATCATGATGATTAATAAGATCTAGATAAATAATGATCCAGTTCTTATAAATAGAATAGAGTGATGTTCCCCAATAGACATAAAGGTATATAGAGTTCTTTGTTGAAACACCAACCACACTCCCTACCCATCCCCATCAAAAAATAATACCATTTTGTTTTTTCATGTTTGGATCTGTTTTTGATTGATTTTGTTCTATCTATGCCCTTGCTTTTAGACTATAAGTTGTCAATATACCTACATCTGAAGGCATCTCTCTCCTCCATCCCTGCCCCCTCCATTTTAATTTGTACCTTCTAATCTCCTATGAGATGAAAAAAATATAAACATATAAATTTTTGCTAACCCTACTGAAGGTCTGAGGACACTTGCCTTTGGGCAAAATGTCTGAGTTGTTTTGCTATATGTACTCTTCATGGTCAGCCCTATTCTGGTTTCCCTGAGGCTTTTCTTTCTTCCTTCTGAATTCTCAGATATTTTCTGAATAGTTGTGGGTTGCTAGGTAAGTGACTTTCAGATCAGTAAAAGATTATACTATTTTAACTAATTAAATCTCAAAATTACAAGAAAGTCAACCCTTTTATATGGGCCAAGTTTTTAGAAAGGCATCTGACAGAACTGTCATAATATCCTGGTAGATGAGATGGAAAAAAATGTTGGAACTGGTGAAATAACAGGGTACAAAAAAATAGCAATTTATGGATTAGTGTCAACCTTTAGGAAGAGCTGGGTCCTTGGCCCTGTGACTAGATAATACTTTGTAGCAATGACTTGGATGAAGTCATAGATGACATGAAACTGGAAGGGATAGAACAAGGGTTTGTTGTATTGTAATGTAATGTATTATTGTGTTGGAAAACAGAGTTGAAAAAAAGATCTAGACAGACTAGAACTGCAATAAACTCTTGTCGAATTGAATGGAGCCAAGCATTGAGCCAAATATAATAAGATAAAATTTGATAGGGATAAATGTAAAGTGCTACCCTTGGGTTAAAAAAAAAAAACTGTTCAAGGACTGAAGAGCCCATAGTTTACCTTAAAAAGGACACTGAGTTTTAATGGATTTTACTCTCAATATGAGTCATTAACAGGGCAATGTTGCCAAGACACTTCATAGAATATTAAATTGTATTAAAAGAAGGATTAGAATTAGGGGAATATAGCCAAGCTATACTCTCTTTCCTACTCAGGTCATATCTAAAATGTTCTGGGTGCCACATTTTAGACTGAAACTTGACAAACTGAGGAATGCTCAAAGGATAAGGGCCAGGATGAAATGTAAATTGAAACTATGCCACATGTCAGCTGGTTGAACAAGTCTGGGATCTTGCCCAGAAGAAGAGAGGACTTATATGGAATATGATAACAGTCCTCTTCAAGAAGTTGAACAGCAGTCATATGAAAAATGAATTAGATATGTTTTGCTTGGCCTCAGAGTGTAGCTTGAGGAACAAGGAACAGAAGATGTAGAGTCAGTAAAGAAACAGCTTCTAAAACTTAGAGCTGTTTAGAATGAGCTGCCTCAGAAGTCAGTGATTTCCCCTCAGCTGGTTATCCCTTTCACTAAATGACCATTTGTCATAAGTGTTGTAGAGGGTATGGGAACTTTTTTTTTTCTTGTGGATTCTTTGGGCAATCTGGTGACACCTATGGACATAACACCTGATTGGGACAATATTTTTAAATATATAAAAAATCAAAATATTACAAGGTAAATTAATGATATTGAAATATAATTTTTTAAAACAGCAAAAATAGAATTGTACAGGTAGTGAGATTGGGATTCAAACTGCAGTATACATATATATGTATATATATGTGTGTGTGTGTGTGTGTGTGTGTGTGTGTGTGCATGTGTGTGTGTATGTGAGTATATGTAAATTTTCAAAAACCAGTACATGGTCCCCACATTAAGCACCTTCTGAAATAACCTCATATTCTTTCCAACTATAAGATACTATGATCCATTGCTCCCATGATAGGATTGTAGTATAATATACGATAATAGGATCATGAATTTAGGATAAGGGGCCTTAGAGGTCATCTAATCTCACCCCCTTGTTTTAGAGATAAGCCCAGAGAGATAACTTATCCAGAGTCACAGAGGTTGAAGGAAAGGTGCCTTGAATTCCAAAGGAGAAAGAAAATCTCTTTTCATTGTCACATTTGTAGAAAAGGCTTAGGTATTTGTCATAACCTTTCTTTAAAGAAACAAATACTAAGTAACCTGAAGTGCCTTTATATTATCATCCAAAAGCTGAATAGTGAGAAGTGAGGGATCTCTAAGGATGGGCTGAGGGACTTTGTCCTTGTAGGCTGCAAAGATGGGGGCACAGAGGGGGTGTGCAGGGGAAGGCTTAATAGCTGTGTTTGGGGGAAAAAGTCTAAAGCACTTTTATTTTTTAAAAAAATCCAAGTCTATCATCCAAATCTATCCCATAAACCCAGCTACTCAGACCAGGTTATCTATAGGTAAGTTTCTTTTGGGGACAGCTAATTATACTATGGCTTTTATTGTGGTTTAATTTTCCCATGGCACAAAAGCCATTTGTCAAGTTGACCTTTTTTGTGTGATAACAGTTGTCTAGAGCTGCCAAACAATGTGTTTTCCCTATTCTCACATTTCCTGTTTTCTAAACTGGAATCTCTAATGGTAAATTGTAGCAAGAAGTCCAAATTTCCAAGCTTTGGAATGAAAGTCTCAGTGATTATACTGAATATCTTGAATAGTTCTAAGAAAACTGGAACTCTGGAAAGGAGACTAGCAGCTCCACCATAATGAAAGCCAATGAAATCTACAGGCCAAATGAATGGGTGATTTTTCTACCTATTTGCCCTAATGTTGGGAGAAGCATCTGGTTTATCTGGGCTGGCTTGCAGCAAACAGAAACCCTCATTCCCATGGAAAACCAGCTGAGGTGGAATTTGGTAACAGGCTAGCCTAATGACTCAATAAAATGATCTTTACCAGAACTGAGACTGGTAAATTCAACTAGGCTCTTAAATATATTAATCTAATGAGGGACAGAAGGAAGCTTGGGTTTAAGCAAAGGTGTTTTATATGCCACAGCAACAAGGACCCTTCATTTCCACATGCTGTAGAATGAGTCTCAAGCAAGTCACTCACACCTACAGGCGTTTCTAATTTCACACTTGTGAAAGAAATATAACAGCTCTTTAATTACACTCTGTAAATAACTGGGACCACTGAGGCAGGTAAGAGGCAGGGCTTTTTTTTTAAATGAAAGTGCTTTAGACTTTTTCCCCCAAACACAGCTATTAAGCCTTCCCCTGCACACCCCCTCTGTGCCTCCATCTTTGCAGCCTACAAGGACAAAGTCCCTCAGCCCATCCTTAGAGATCCCTCACGTCTCAATATTCAGCTTTGGAAAAATATACCAAGAAGAAAGATTCAGACCCTGGCTATTTTTTCCAGAGCTCCAGTGCTGTTGCAAATGCTAATCCACATGCAGCCCTTAGTAGCTCTTTCTAATAAATTGCTAATGCAAATTAAGAACTTGCCACCAGAACAAAAAAAAAAAAAAAAAACCTTCACCACCAATCTCCTTAAAAGGAACTATTGTCACAAAGAGAGAAAAAAAAATGATTCTATAAATGAATTCTGAATCTTTGAAATGCATAAATAGGTTCTGAAGGTCTTGTTGCTATGTATTTTAAAAGAGAAAGGTTTTCTATTCAGGCAACAGGGTTTAATTTGACTCAAAATGCCTTTGTGCTTGATTTCCCAAGTTCTTTCAAAGAATTCACCTTGTGAGCTTTAATTGAATGTGTCGATAGAGGCCTGTGCTAATAGAGACAGCACAATTCAGTGCTTGAAGAGAAAAGTGAGTTCCTAACTAAAGAGCCTGGACATCAGAAATGTAGAAAAATCAGAAATCAGACCAGACTTTGCTGGTCTCATATAATTCCCAAGAGCTTGACCCTCTTCCACTTCCCACTCCTGACATTTCCTTTGCTTCCAATTCACTTTTATTTTTTTCCATTTTTAAGGTCATAAGAATACTGTCCAAGTACTGTTTATGTCTCAAAGAAAAAGATAATGTCACTTCTTTGGGCAAATAATTCACTGAACTGTTAGTGGTAAAGGCACACCTATACCTGCAGTAAGAAATGTAATCAGCAAGCTCATCAATTAGTCCTCTACTAAAACTTTTCTCTGGTGCTTCATGGTGTTAGAAAGGTGCCCTCCCATCCTCAAGACTGTGTCCACGTAGCATAAGCCCTAGCAGGTCTTGCCAATGCTGGGAAAAGCTGTGAGTCCAAGTCTGTTGAAAGACTATACATCCGTCTTCTAAGGACCAGTCTAGCTAAGTTGAGAGGGGACATTCAGCAAGTCAGACACACATTCTTTGTGAAAGTCACAAGGAAGTAGAAACTTAAGAGAATGCTCATCATTTGGGGAAAAAAAAACTGGGAAGCATAAATTATGGAATATGAATGTAATGAACAACTATTGCTATAGAAAATAATGAAAAGGAATTTGAGATTTGTATAAACTGATCTCGGAAAGTTGCCAGGACCAGGATGACAACTGATCCAATAATAGAAACATTATAAGGACGAATAACCTTGAAAGATTTAAGAAATCTGATCAACCCAAAGACTAACCATGATTCCAGAGGATCAATGATGAAGCACACTACCCACTTCCTGACAGAGAGATGATGGACTCAGGATGCACATTCAAATATGTTTATGGATATGGTCAATGCAGGAGTTTGTTTTACTTTGTTCTGCAGCTTTGTTTTATTTTTTTTTCAGTGGTAGAGGGGGAGAAAAAATTGATTTCTGTTGATTGGAGGGGAAAATTAAATATATCGGGTACAGGTTAATGAATTTTCCTGTCTCAGTAACTCACAAAGACCCTCAGCTGAAGTGTGTGGGAGTTGAGAATGGTTGCAATCTACGTGGATGAAGGGAAGACATGGATGAACTAAATCATACTTCCCTGAAATACAGAAATATGGATTATTGTTTTGATATATTATTCTTTAAATATAATTATCAATTTATTTCCATCATTAAACCTTGATTAGCTAAAGAAAATGCCATGATCAAATTTTAAATATTAAATTCAGGACTGGTAAAAATTCAAACATACATGCGAAATTAAGATCAAGTTACACTGATTTACTCATAGAATTATAGGTCTAGACTTGGTAGGAAACTTAGCTATCATGTAGTCCAACTCTTTCGCTTTACAAGTAAGGAAACTGAGGACTAGAGAAATTCAGTAACTTGACTAAGTTCACATAGTAATAAGTGCTCAATCTGATAACCTCTCTAACCCTTACTTAAGTTCTACCTACTTCAGTATTAATTAAACACTACTGTATTCATAGCTCCTTGCCAGATACTGGTCATATAAAGTCAAAACAAGGAACAGCCTTTGCCCTCATGGAGCTTCCATTCTAATAGAGGAATGTGGCCAACATATAAAAAAGTAACTATAAGTAACTATTTTTCCAGAAAGCTGGAAAAGATCACTAACAACTGGGGAGATCAGCAAAGGTTTTCTTGAAGAGAGGGTACCAGATCATAGCCTTGGAAGAAGATAAGCATTCTTAAGGGGTCAGATGAAGCATTTCTGACATGGGACAGGGTGGACAGGTGATGACAAATTTGGGGAAGAGTTCTGGTGTGGTTAAAATTTAGACTATGTGAAGGGGTTTCATGTAAGATAAGTATGAAAAAATATGCTGGAGTCATATTATGCACAGCTTAAAATGTCATAATTAGAAAATTTTATTTTATCTTAGAGCCAACAGAAAGTCACTGGAGGATTTTAAAAGGATAAGACAATGATATAATCAGAATTGTACCTAATGAAGATTATATTTAAATGATTGGTGAGTCCTTGTCTGGAACTGCCGTATCATCAGTACCACTGCACCTCACTTTCTTTCTGGCTCACTTTCCATTACCACCCTCCCCATGTAACAAATGTTTACCATGTGCATGTATGTATGAATGTATGTATATATGTATACAGTATGCATATGTGTACATGTGTATGTAAATATATACATACACATATATGCATATATTCATATACATATACACATATATACATACACAAAAATATATATGTAGATATAGATATATGGATATATATCTTTGCTTCCTACCTCTTTTTAAGTGTTGTTTTCCCCATTAGAATATAAGTGCATTGGGAGCAGGAGTCATCTGGGTTTCTTGTTTTTGCATTCTCAAATACTTAACATGATGCCTAGCACGCAGCAAATACAAAATCAGTGCTTTCTCTATCTATTTTGTCAGCTATGAGACAATTGAATTGAAGATGAGAGAGAGCAGAAGCAGGGAGATTAAGAGGGCATCATAATAGTTCAGGTTAAAGGCCTACTCTAGGGGGTAGCTTTATAAGTGGAAAATAAGAATCAATTTAACAGATTTTGGGAAGATAAAAATAGATAACTTGACATCTGATGGAATTTTGAGGAGAGGGCAATGGATGAAGGAAAGGAAAGAATTAAAAAATGAATCTTAGATTATAAATATAGTTGCCTGGAACAATGATAGTGCTCTTAAAAGAAATAAGGTTATGCACACCTACATAAGAAAACAACCTTATTTCTTTTATACAACAACCTTATTTCTACATACACACACACACACACATATATACATATATGTGCATATATACATATATGTGTGTGTTTGTGTGTGTAAATATATATATACATATATATATACACACATGCATATTAGACATATTATCTAGATGGAGATGTCTGGTAGGGAGCTGGGCAAAGAGATGTAGGACTGTGACATATAAAAAGTTTAAGAGATGCTAACTTCTGGGTAATTAATCATGCTAGTAAATTATCAATAAAAGGAGTCAGTGACACTCTCAAATGACCTCCCATGGAACTCACTCAGCCCTTATATATCCTTGAAAGAGTGAGTGTTCCTTAGGGTAGCAATTGAGAGAGAATGAATATTATAAGGAGAGGTGGACCTATTCTAATGAGGGGCTGACTTTGATCATGTCATTTTCTTTCACATTATCCCCAGCCTTGGGCAATCTAGACAAAGCATCTAAGCCCCTGCCCAAAGCTGCCTGAATTGAACACAATGAGCTGGAATTCACTTGAAATTAAATTATTTTTAAAAGTTTTCTACTTGGGGCAAGGCAACAACTCCACCTAGATAAGATGATCTAAGTGGGGCATTTTTTGTGGGAAAGGTCAGAGATCTCCCCAACAATTTGTTATTTAATAATCGTTTCTCTCAGGACTAAATGTCAAGACAAAAAAATTAAGAATGGATGAGTAGACCTTAGAGTCATATGTATAGAGGTGATGACTGAACCAGTGGGAATTGAGCTAAATGAATGAAAACTGTGATGAATAAGAATAAAATATGGACCTATGACTAAGCTTTGAAAGACATCAGGACTCAGAGCGTATGTGATGGATGAAGAGTCAGAAAAGGAGACTGAGAAGGGAGTAGTAAGATTATGTAGACAAAAATGAGTGGTCAACCATGCCAGAAAGTTGAGTCAGGGAGAAAGTGGTCAGGGAGCCTGAGATGGAGAAAAGGCCATAGGATTTAGCAGTTAAGACATCAGTGGTGATGCTGGAGACAGCAATTTCAGTAGACTAACAAATAAAAAATCTGAGGAGTAAAAGGTTGAGAAGTGCAGCAGGTACTGTAAGGAGAGGGTGAAGATCCTAGAAGATCCTATAGCTCAGGATGTTCTGAGATTAAAGCCTAAGAACAACAAGAAGGTGCTCTTGGTTATTGTTTTATTTTCTGTTAGAAGATTTAAAGATATTATAGTATTACTGCTTAGTATATTTAGAATGATGATAACCAATGATGGAGGAAAAGCAAATCTACATAATTTTTACTTTACTGTTTTGCCTGGTTATTTTCCCTGACAAGAAGAATGGTCTTTGGATTGGAAAGGGTAGAATAAAGATATCTACTAGAGTTATGGTTTTCCATAAACCTCAAAGTTGTTACCAGTATGGAACTAAATGGGACTTTGCTCCCATAGCACCAATATGAGGTGACCATGCTTCCTCTCTAACATGAATATATCTCTTTGTCCCTGTGACCTCTGATGATGAAAGGCACAACCACTCCCATGGGGCTCCTGATGACCAGGCTATTCATATTTTTCCAGGTGGTCTATACCCTTGCTGTCACTGTTCTTTATGAACCATACCACTCAGCAAAACCATTTCCTACTCCCTATCTTCTGGCCTGCCTATTTTATACTGACTGAATTTCTCCCACTGAAGTTTTGGCAGCTAAATATGGACCTGAGAAGGTGTGAGGGGATTCCCTTTCGGGGGTTCCTAGACGCCTAGAAAGACATGCATAGTATAAACAGGAAATTATAAATAGACATAAAGCACTGGAATTAAGAGGAGTTGGAGATCGCTTCCTGTAGAAGGTGGGACTTTAATTGGGACTTAAAGGAAGCCAGGGAGGTCAGTAGTGGACAAGGAGGAAAGAGAACATTCCAGGCATGGGAGAAAGCCTGAGAAAATGCCAAGATATGTTGGGAAATGATGTGTAAGAAACCTGAAAAGGTAAGGTTGGCTAGGTTATAAAGGACTTTGAACACCAGAGAATTTTGTATTTGTTTCTGGAGACAGTTAGAAACCAATGGAGTTTATTGAGTAGGAGGTGATATGATCAGATCTTTGATTTAAGAAAATCACTATTATAAATGTTAAAAAAGTGATCACTAACTATTCTTTTATGCATTTGTTGAATCACTGAAATGGACATTTCCTCCAATATGATAGAAGATAACCCATCTATACTTGCCTTTCTTTCATAATTATTGTTCAAGTCTTCTAGAAAATTAACTAAGTGGTTTCAAGCAACATTTTGATATCCTTCCTTTAATTCTTTTGGCATTAGGGGGTAATCATTGGATCATCAGTTTGTTGATTGATCATCCCTCATTCTTGATAAATAATTGAGCTATCCTTTTTCATTTCATTTTTTTATTTATATATTTCTATAATGGTATCTTTACATTGCTTCTGCCATATGGCATCTTAAAAATTATAATTCTTTGTGTGTTATCCTTGTTTGGAAGAGATGGGCTCCTGTCCCACTGAAGGAGGATCAGGTTGCTACTTTAATGGAGGAAATGAGACCTCAGCCATTCCTCATAATGATTAGGAAGAGACGCTAGAGAGCTAAAGGTTGATGCACTATGGTCTCTTTACAAGACAATTGCTGACCCCCCTTTCTTGTCCTGCATTATCTTCAAATCCTCATGACCACTCAGGTTGCATCCTTCCCTTGTTTCATCAGCCTTTTCTCAACTATGCCTCCACTTCTGTATCTACCTTTAATGAACAGTGTTCTGGTAAATGTTTAACAATAAAAATCAAAATAACTATAAAAAATAACATCAAAAATGATTATTAAAATCAAAATGACTTATTCACTCAAAGTCATTCTTAAAACATTATATACAATGTTCCCTTCATTCTGTTCATTTTATTCTTCATTATTCCATGCAAGTCTTTCCATCTTTTTTCTAAGATCATTGAGCTCAGCTTTTCTTATAGCATAGTAGTTATTACATCACAATCATAGAACTTATTCAGCCATTCCCCAATTGACTGACATCCCTGCAATTTCCAGTTCTTTACCACCACAAAGAGCACTGCTATAAACATTTTAGGACATATAGGTTCCACAGGCCTCCCACTGTGTGAGTTAAAATGAGCCCAACAGAGGTCTCTTCCTCTTACCACAGCCAGCCATTCAGACTTTAGAGAAGGTCTCAGAAGTGGCCAGAATTGCTTCAAAGGACAATGGATGAGGACAGGATCTGATACCCCCCAAAATTAGATGAGATAAGCATCCTTACTTGTCTTAAATGACTTTATGTCTTCAGGTTCATATGAACTACATCTTTAATTACTGAAATAATTGATCAATGCCCTTCCTGAGCTTCTGCCAAGAGCAACATGTTGTAGTGCTAGATCTGGAGGCAGATGGCCTGGGTTTTCCATATTCTACCTGTATGAGTTAGAACAAGTCATTTAACTTCTTTTTGCCCCACTTCTCACTATTCTGGTTCATAAAATGAAGACTAGATGGCTTCTATGATCCTTTATAACTCAATAGCTATGGTCCTATAATCTTTGAAACACCTTGAGGAACAGTAGATGTACTTTAAGATTATAGAAGAGCAAATGTACTGATTTTTTAAAAAGGAAAGAAAAGGAAAAGGAAAGAAAGGAAAGTGTCTGAAAATCATGTCAGTGAGTTCAACTGTTTTCCCAACAAAGTTTCAGAATGGATCATTAAAGAAATGTATAGTGAAAATCTTAAAAAGAAGCAATGATCACAGGGAAATAGTGTGATTTTATCAAGAACAGATATTCTTATTTCCCTCTTTTGAGAGGGTGTGGAAGGGTGACAGTGTTGCCAGATTAGTTAATTCTTATCTATGGCAAATCTAATACATATACACATATATACATACATACACATATATGTGAGTATGTGCATATGTGTGTGTGTGTGTATATATATATATATATATATATATATATATATATATACAGTGAACATGTTGGAGGTCTTCCTCTGACTCTAGTAATATTTTGGGGACTCCAAGGCAACATTTGGTTGTTCATTTATTATTTCTTACTCTCACTACATGATTGGCTTCCCTTCTTTTCACACCATGTATATTCTTAATGTATGTCTTTTATAATATTTGTTCCAGACAAGGCATTATTAGCAATAGGCTACAGCTTCTTTCCTTCTAACATAAGTTTTTCTGTTATCCTTTGGGTTACCTGAAATTTTTATTCTTCCAGCACTTAGTACAATGCCTAGAACATGGCAGATTTTATTAACAGATAGTCAATAAGCAAGACTAAATTTTTAAGAACGCTGATCTAATTTCACCTCGTTCCTTCATTTTGCCCATAGGACAAAGAGTGGGGAGACGTAGGTTAAGTGACTTGCCCAGGGTCATACAGCTAGTAAGGGATAGAGCCATGAATTTCTACTAACCCCAGGTTTTCCAGTGCCTAATCCAATGCTTCTTCCCATTACATGTCACTGCAAATTGTGATTCCCTGCTGACTCTTGATCTTTACATCTACTATTTATAAAGTATTTTTTTGTGTGCTTCAGTTCTCCGTTTTTATAATTTGCACCATACATTTCCCCACAAATTAAAATTTGGGGGGGATTTTAAAAAATTTCTTCTGTCCTGTGGTGCCAACTTCCCACAATTGCACAATATTTCTTGATCGTAGCATTGATTTCTCTGAAATCTTTGAACTACAGTCCTGTTGCTTGCTGAGAAACTGACTGGAAAGAGCAAAGATTCCTATAGTAGAGAGTACTCAATGTTTAGCCCGTTCTTTTTTTTTTTTTCATTTTTTTTGTACTATATTTTTTAATTTTTTTAAATTATTTTTTAATGTTTAACAATCACTGCCATACAATTGAGATTTTATCCCCCCTACACCTACCCCCCACTACCCCCCTCCCTCCCCACGACTGCATACAATTCTGTATAGGTTCTACATATACTTTCCTATTGAGTATATTTTCACTATAGTCATGCTATGTAGTCAGACTGAAATAAATGAAAGAAATCATATAACAAATCAAAACATAATACACAAAAACATACACATACACAAGCATGATCTGCTACATTTTGTGAATGACTTCCATATTTCTTTCTCTGAGTGTGGAAGGCATTTTGCCTTGAGAACCACCTTTGGGATTTTTTTTTTAAGAAGTTCTGCGTTATTACGAAATTCCAAGTCTACCAGAAAAAACTTTCGCACACTGTGGTCGTTGCTGTGCACAAAGTTCTCCTGGTTCTGCTCCTTTCACTCAGCATCAGGTCATATAAGTCCTTCCAGGCCTCTCTGAAGTCTTCTTGTTCATCATTTCTTATGGCACAATAGTACTCCATTACATTCATATACCATAATTTATTCAGCCATTCCCCAATTGATGGACATCCCCTTGACTTCCAGTTTTTGGCAACTACAAAAAGTGCTGCTATAAATATTTTTGTACATGTGGGACCCTTTCCCATTTTTATGATAGCTTGGGGATACAGTCCTAGTAGCGATATTGCTGAGTCAAAGGGTATGCACATTTTTGTAGCCCTTTGGGCATAGTTCCAAATTGCTCTCCAGAATGGTTGGATGTGCTCGCAGCTCCACCAACAATGAATTAGTGTTCCAACTCTCCCACATCCTCTCCAGTATATATCATTTTCTTGTTCTGTCATGTTTGCCAATCTTATAGGTGTGATGTGGTACCTCAGAGTTGTTTTGATTTGCATCTCTCTAATCAATAGTGATTTAGAGCATTTTTTCATATGATTATAGATATCTTTAATTTCTTCTTCCGAAAATTGCCTGTTCATATCCTTTAACTATTTATCAATTGGGGAATGACTTGTATGATTATACATTTGAGTCAGTTCTCTATATATTCTAGAAATGAGGCCTTTATCCCCGAGCTTAGCTGTAAAAATTCTTTCCCAATTTACTACATCCCTCTGGATTTTGGTTGCATTGGGTTTGGTTGTGCAAAAACTTCTCAGTTTATTGTAATCAAAGTTATCCATTTTGCATTTCATAATGCTTTCTATCTCTCCTTTAGTAAAAAATTCTTCCCTTTTCCATAGATCTGATAAATACACTATTCCTTGCTTCTCCAGTTTATTCATGGTATCAATCTTTATACCTAAATCATGTACCCATTTGGACTTTATTCTTGTGTACGGTGTCAGGTATGGGTCTATGCCTAATTTCCACCACACTGTTATCCAGTTTTCCCAGCAATTTTTGTCAAACAGTGAGTTCTTATCCCAGAAGCTGGGGTCCTTGGGTTTATCAAACAGAAGGTTGCTATATTCTTTGCTTACTGCGTCTTGAGTGCCAAGTCTATTCCACTTGTCTACCTCTCTGTTTCTTAGCCAATACCAAGTGGTTTTGATAATTGCTGCTTTATAGTACAGTTTGAGGTCTGGTAGCACTAGGCCACCTTCCCAAGCATTTCTTTTCATTAGTCCCTTTGATATTCTGGACCTTTTGTTTTTCCAAATGAATTTTGATATTATTTTATCCAGCTCTAGAAAATAATTATCTGATAGTTTAATTGGTATGGCACTAAATAAGTAAATTAATTTAGGTAGAATTGTCATTTTTATTATATTAGCACGGCCTACCCATGAGCAACTAATGTTTTTCCACTTACTTAAATCTGACTTTATTTGTGCAAAAAGTGTCTTGTAATTGTGTTCATATAATCCCTGGGTTTGTTTTGGCAGGTAAACTCCTAAGTATTTTATACTGTCTACCCTAGCTTTCAATGGGATTTCTCTTTCTATCTCTTGCTGTTGGACTTTGTTGCTAATATATAGGAATGCAGAAGATTTGTGTGGGTTTATTTTGTAACCTGCAACTTTGCCAAAGTTGTTTATTATTTCAAGTAATTTTTCACTTGAATCTCTGGGATTCTCTAAGTAGATCATCATATCATCTGCAAAGAGTGATAACTTAGTTTCTTCTTTGGTTATTCTTATTCCTTCAATATCTTTATCTTGTCTAATTGCTACAGCTAACATTTCTAGTACCATATTGAATAATAGTGGTGATAATGGACATCCTTGTTTCACCCCTGATCTTATTGGGAATGCATCTAGCTTATCCCCATTGCATATAATGCTTGCTGAAGGTTTTAGATAGGTACTGCTTATTATTTTATGGAAAGTTCCCTTTATTCCTATGTTCTCCAGTGTTTTTAGTAGGAATGGGTGTTGTATTTTGTCAAAAGCTTTTTCTGCATCTATTGAGATAATCATGTGGTTTTTGTTAGCTTTGTTGTTGATGTGATCGATAATGCTAATAGTTTTCCTAATATTGAACCGGTCCTGTAATCCTGGTATGAATCCTACCTGATCATAATGCATTAATCTCGTGATAAGATGCTGTATTCGTTTTGCTAAAATCTTTTTTAAAATTTTTGCATCTATATTCATTAGGGAAATTGGTCTATAATTTTCTTTCTCTGTTTTGTCTCTTCCTGGTTTGGGTATCAAAACCATATTTGTATCATAGAAAGAATTTGGGAGGACTCCTTCTTCCCCAATTTTCAACAATAGTCTATGTAGTGTTGGAATTAACTGTTCTTTAAATGTTTGATAGAATTCACTTGTGAATCCATCTGGCCCTGGAGATTTTTTCCTAGGGAGTTCATTGATGGTTTGTTCAATTTCTTTTTCTGAGATGGGGTTGTTTAAGTATTCAACTTCCTCTTCTGTTAATCTGGGCAATTTGTATTTTTTAAAATATTCATCCATCTCGTTTAGATTATCGAATTTGTGGGCATAAAGTTGGGCAAAGTAGTTTCTAATTATTGTTTTAATTTCCTCCTCATTGGAGGTGAGTTCACCCCTTTCATTTTTAATATTAGTAATTTGATTTTCTTTTTTCTTTTTTTTAATCAGATTAACCAAAGGTTTATCAATTTTATTAGTTTTTTCATAAAACCAACTATTGGTTTTATTTATTAATTCAATAGTTTTCTTTATTTCAATTTTATTAATCTCTCCTTTGTTTTTCAGTATTTCTAATTTGGTATTTATTTGGGGATTTTCAATTTGTTCTTTTTCTAGCTTTTTCAACTGCAAGCCCAAGTCATTGATCTCCTCTCTCTCTATTTTATTTATGTAAGCATTCAAAGATATAAAACTTCCCCTAATAACTGCTTTTGCAGAATCCCATAAGATTTGGTATGTTGTCTCACTATTGTCATTCTCTTGAATGAAATTGTTGATTGTTTCTATGATTTCTTCTTTAACCCAACCCTTCTTTAGAATTAGATTATTTAGTTTCCAATTGATTTTTGGTTTCTCTTTCCATGGCCTTTTATTACATGTAATTTTTAATGCATTATGATCTGAAAAGGATGCATTGATTATCTCTACCTTTCTGCTCTGGATTGTGAGATTTTTATGTCCTAGTACATGGTCAATTTTTGTAAATGTTCCATGTACTGCTGAGAAAAAGGTATATTCCTTTCTATTCCCATTTAATTTTCTTCAAATATCTATCATATCTACCTTATCCAGAGTTTTATTTACCTCCTTAACCTCTTTCTTGTTTATTTTGAGGTTAGATTTATCGAGTTCAGAGAGGGGGAGGTTGAGGTCCCCCACTAGTATAGTTTTGCTATCAATTTCTTCCTTCAACTCCCCCAACCTCTCCTCTAAGAATCTGGATGCTATACCGCTTGGAGCATACATGTTTAGTAATGATATTGCTTCATTGTCTATGGTGCCTTTTAGCAGGATATAGTTTCCATCCTTATCCCTTTTGATTAGATCTATTTCTGCTTTTGCTTTGTCTGAGATTAGGATTGCTACTCCTGCCTTTCTTACATGAGCTGAAGCACAATATATTCTGATCCATCCTTTGACTTTTATCCTATGTGTATCCCCCCGTTTCAAATGTGTTTCTTGTAAGCAGCAAATTGTTGGATTATGGCTTTTAATCCATTCTGCTATCCCTCTCCGTTTTATGGGAGAGTTCATTCCATTCACTTTCACAGTTATGATTACGATCTGTGTATTTCCCTCCATCCTCTTTCCCACCATTTGTGCTTTTAGCTCTCCCATCTCCCTTCCCCTCCTCAATAGTATTCACTTTTCTCCCCCTCCTCCTGCAGCCTTCCCCTCCTTCTTTTAGCCCCCCCTCCCTTTTACTCCCCTTTACTCTTATTGCTTCTTCCCTCCCTTTTAGCCTCCCTCCCCATTTTTCCCCCTTCCCCTCCTACTACCTTATAGAGCTAGTTAGGATTATCTACTTAAGATTATTGTTCCCTCCTTTAAACAAATCAGATGAGAGTACCTCTCAAACAATGCTCATCTCCCTCCCCTCCTTCCCTCTACTATAGTTTTGTACTTCTTCCTGTGATGTAATTTGCCATTTTCTCCTTCCTCCTTTTCACACCTCCTATTACAATCCCTTCTCATACTTAAATCATATTTTTGACATGATATCATTTACTTTATACCAGTTCCCTCTACGTATATCCCTTTTATCATAATAGCTGCACAGTTCTCAAGATTAACAGGTATCATCTTCCCTTATAGGGAGGTAAACAGTTTGCCCTAATTGAGTAACAAGTTTTTGTTTTTGTTTTTCCCCCCTGTTTACCTTTTTATGGTTTTCTTGAGACCTGCATTTGAAGATCAAATTGTCTATTGAGTTCTGGTGTTTTGGTCAGGAAGCTCTGGAAATCCCTTATTTCATTGAATGACTTTCTCCTTGCCTGAAATGTTATGCTGAACTTTGCTGGGTAGTTGATCCTTGGTTGAAGTCCCAACTCCTTTGCCTTACAGAATATTGGGTTCCAATTCTTTCGATCTTTTAATGTAGAAGCTGCAGGGTCCTGTGTGATCCTGACTGTATGTCCGTGATATTTGAATTGTTTCTTTCTGGCTGCTTGTAATATTTTCTCCTTCACTTGATAGCTCTGGAATTTGGCCACGATATTTCTTGGGGTTTTGAGTTTGGGATCCCTTTCGGGAGGGGAACGGTGGATTCTTTCGATGACTATTTTGCCCTCTGAGTCTAGTACTTCTGGGCAGTTTTCCTTGATGATTTCCTGGAAGATATTGTCCAGACTCTTTTCTTCATCATGGGTTTCTGGCAGGCCAATAATTCTTAAATTTTCTCTCCTGGATCTATTTTCCAGGTCAGTTGTTTTTCCAATTAAATATTTTACATTTTCTTCTATCTTTTCATTCTTTAGATTTTGTTTGACTGATTCTTGTTGCCTCATTGAGTCATTAGTTTCTACTTGCCCAATTCTAATCTTCATTGTATTGTTTTCTTCAGTTAACTTTTGCATCTCCTTTTCCATCTGACCAATTTTTCCCTTTAAGGAGCTATTTTCTCCATTTAATTTTTGTACTTCTTTTTCCATTCGACCAATTTTCCCAGTTAGGTTTTGGGTTTCCTCTTCCATTTGATCAATTTTCTCAATTAGGTTTTGGGTTTCCTTTTCCGTTTGATTAACTCTTCCTTTTAGGGAATTATTTTCTCCAGTTAATTTTTGAACTTCCTTTTCCATTCTTCAATTTTCCTTTTCAAAGTGATGTTCTCATCAGTGAATTCTTTTTTTATAATTTTAAAGTCATTGGCTAGTTTTTCTTCTATTTCCTTCTTCAGCTGTTCCAGGTAAGCTAGTTGTGCTTGCGAGAAATTCATAGTCCCTTCTGAAGTTTCAGATGGAAGTACAGTCTCAGCTCTGACCTCTTTGGTGTTTGTGTTTTGGTCCTTATCCCCATAGAAAGATTCTATGGTTTTTTCACTTTTCATCTGCTTTTTCTGATTCATGATGTTGGCTGAGTGTTGTAGCTTCTGGTTCTTTCAGTCAGAAGGTACAGAACTTTGTGTTGAGCTGATGTGTGAAGAAGCTAAAAGCAGGTTTTTGTTTTTTGTTTCCCAGATCAACCCTGGGGTTAGCTTGTTAAGTGTGTGAGAGGGGTGGTCTGGTCACAGGAGATCTCCTCAGCTGCCCTGAGGCAAAGGCAAGGTCAGGGGATGGTGATCCCAGCTTCCCTATTGTCTTCCCTTTTCCCCTGGAGGGCTGAGGCACGCCTAGATGCTAATGCGTGTTCCCACCCCTCCTGGGGCTCGTCTCCCAGTGCTGAGGCTTGCCTGGGTCTCAGTGCGAATTTTCTCTGCCCTGGGTCCTCTGTCCTTCCAGATTGCCTCTGCCACAGTAGGAAGAATCCCCCTTTGCTATTTTTCTAGCCTCTGGTGTTATGAGACTATTTGCCCCCTTCTGCTGTTCCCGCTGATCCAGGATTTATCTGGGGAAATATTTTATGGTTCTTTCACGGTCATCAGGGGGGAGGAGAGAGCATTTACTGATCACTCGGCCATCCTGGCTCCTGGAAGTTCAAGTAGGTGACTTACCGAAGTTTAGTCTTCAGGCTGAAGGTTTCAAAGGCTGCTGCGCTGATATCTGGCGCTCAGTGGCTCTCACTGGCTCAGTTTGGCTTGTCTCCTGCTCCGCTGGTTTCGCCCGCCACTCTCAGGCTTCTCAGGTCCCTTCCGCCCTGCTGCGCTGACAACGCTGCGCTGTGCGCTGGGGGCTCACTCCCGCGGAACAGATCCTTCCCGTGGACCTTCCAGTCTAACCTGGGCTCCGAATCCATCAAAGTCTGTCACCCACTGGATTCCGCACCTCCAAAGTTTGGTCAGATTCTCCTTTCAGAGGTATCCAGAAGAATTTGTCCAGGAGCTTAGGTGAGTCGTTGCTTTCACTCCGCCATCTTGGCTCCGCCCCTTAGCCCGTTCTTTAGAGATTGTAGATCTCCTACAGCAATCCCTTATAATATCCTTATAGAGGATATTTTTAAGTGTGTAACATCATTACAGCTGCCCAAGATAGCACTGAGGAGAAATTTGTAACAATCCATCCTTTGGAAAGATATTCATTGCTTCCTGGAGATAGTGGGATGTTTTCAATGGCCATTTTATTTAAAATTAAATTATTCTTTCTCTCTCCCTCCCTTTCTCTTTCTCATCTAATTTTCCTCATTCAACATCGCCTTCATTTCTAATCCCCACCATTTCTAAGAACAATGTAAAGAAAATTCTATGTATGCATGTATAATGCTAAAAACCCTTACCTTCCCCAATTTACTAATCATATGTTTTCTAAGGATACACCTGTTTAGCTGAAATGAGAGTACTCAAATGTAAATTTTTTTTTTACTTCATAATTGCAAATTGTTCTAAGACAAAAGATCTCTTCTAGAATGGGCAGGTTAACAAATTGAACGATGGAAGCTGATGGAAAAAGGGGTCTTGGTCCAAAGTGATAGCCTACTCCAAGGGGGCAAAATGTTGAAGGAGAGGAGACAAAGCAAGTCTGGAGGGTGAAAGGAGAATTAATTGAAGTGTCTTGAGAAGGAACTAAATAACCTTTGGGAACTGGACTGGAGAAAAATGTGTAAGGCAAGTCAATCCACCATCACCACCACCACCTTGACAACAATTTCTCCTTAGACCCTGACATAGACATCCTACGACCCTGAAACCAATGCTCCTCAAATCACCAAAACTTTTTCAAGTCCAGACCTCTCAACTGTCAATGAGGGGAGAAATTATTCTGGACAGAGGGCCCACCTTCTTCATCACTGCTAGTAACAAGGTTTGACCAATTGCCACCAATAAACATAGACACAGGACCCTGAGAGTGACGTCAGTTCCCAGATCACTAATCCTACTTCCAGAGCAGCCCTCATATCCAATCATCTAAGGAAATAACTCCTGTGAAGAAGGGGACAGTCATCCCCACCAGTTACCTCACACAGGGCAAACAAACCAGCCTACCTGAAGCAACAAAGACCTTAGGAGAGACAGGAGGCAGCAGGTATTGGGTAAATCAAACCACCATCATCAGCTCAACCACCATCCACCCTGATGGAGACAATCCAGGACCCTGAATCAAAAAGTCCTGAGAAGATCAGTGCTTCCAACCCAGTGCCTTCAGCAGCCATACTGAGAAACAACCCCTATGGATATGGAACCTGATAAATGCTTCTGGCACTGCTACTGAAAACCCCAAAAGAAAGTTCTTCCCACTGAAGTCCTTAGCATTATGAAATGGTTCAGTATCAATAACTGACTTTATATTATTAGTGGAGTTGATAGTAAAGAAGAGACATTACCATCTGCTTTGCTTCTTTACCACAGAGGTAATGGAACTTTTCCATCTGACTTGTAGCTAAAATGTTCTATCTATTTGTGTAATGTGTGTATATGTATGTGTATATATACATATATGTATGTGTACATATGTAAATATGTACACATGTATACACACATATATATTCTCTTCATTAAAATATGAGCTTCTTGAGAGCAATGACTGTCTTACTCTTCTATTTATATCCCCAGCATTTAGTGCAGGCCTTTAAGACACACAACAAGAGCTTAATAAATAGTCTGTTCATTTGTTCATTCATTCATTGGGGAAAGATAGGCCAGAAGTTACTGATAGTAAAGCTCTAGGAGAAAGAAGTACCCAACTCACTAGTTCTTCATTCATTTATTCATTGAACAAATATTTATCAGTAAGTATTTATTATGCTTCAAATACCAAAAACAGAAACTAGCCTCAAGGTACTTACACTCTGTTAGAGGAATCAACCCATAAACTTATAAATAAGTACAACATATCTGCAAAGAAATCCCACACAGGACCCTAGCTGCTGAGTAGATTTCTTGGAAGATGATATTTAGTATTTAAACTCAGTTTTGATTTTCCTGTGGCTTCTTGCCTATACAGTCTTAAACTCAGCTTAGGGGTTACATCTGTTACCTAGTCAGAAAGATCCTTGGCTAAGAGAACTAGTAGCCCTGGGTATGAAACGGGATGCAACTGAGAAATTAGATTTGTATTCTTTTGAATCCTGCTCAGTACCTAGTACAGTGATACAATTAGAGTTGGTACTTAATAAATACCCACTGAGAAACTAAGTAATAAGGCAGGCTAAGTTAGACCCTGGACAAAAAAAAAGGTTCTCTTTTGCATATTTTATGCTACAAACTTTCAATACACACAATAGAAAATAGACTTATACTCTAAATGGATTTCTGAGACTACTTATCTTTGTATCTCCAGTGCCTAGCACAGTTTCTTGAACATATTAGGTGCTTAGTGAACTCTTATTTAATTGAATTAAATTTGGATGTAGATGACTCACTAGGGAGGAAGACTCAAGAATAGAAATATAGAGCTAAGTTGTGGTACATTGACAGATAAAAGAAGAGACTGATTTTTAACTGGGAGGGAATAGCGGGGTGAGGGATGGTGGCATTTGGCCTTAAGTAAAGTCAAGTCTTCTGTTTGAAGGTCAGTCCATCTCATTCATCACCACCCCAAAAGCATCAGGGTAAATTGTGGCTGCACAGAAAGGCAGTCAATTGTATTTATCTCCCAAAGAAGTCCCACAGTACTTTCTTTCAGTGTATTATGGAAGGATTGTTCATCCGGATGTAGCAAAGAGGTTGGAAGTTCCAAAATGGTGGTCGGCATAGGAGAAGATCTGATAATCTGGTAAATGTTTTTGATGCTTCCCATTCAGCTTGGGGAGAACTGTAGGGAAAAGAAACTACATGTAATGATCAGAGCAGTAAGATAACCCTATGGCAATGGCGACCGTAACAAACAGAATCAGAAGCCCAACAGATGATACATTTGCTAGAGGGAGAATAGGTTTTATTATTTTTTATTTGTTTCCAAATTAATTCCAAGCTTCCTTGAATCACTACAAAGCTGCCTTCTGATTACTAACAACAGCAAATTCACTTCCTCAGATACAGTCAGAAATCTAATTAACAATGTTCAGAACCCTGTTTTAAACACAAAAAAGGTTGCAACATTGGAGGGTTGACTTTTTTTAAATAGCTAATTGAAGTCTAGGGTTCATAAGATCACAGAAGAAATTCAAGGACAAGATAAGGTCAAATCCATATCTCATAGAGAAAGAATAAACTATTTCCTTTATCCATTTGCTACACAGCTCACAATCTCCAAGATGATAAAGCATGACTGGTGGGCTCCTTTGCACAAAGTTCACAGTCATGACCTCAGTTGCCCTGCTATGAATAATGGGAACTATTAGAGTGAGCTAATGGCAGGAGCAACAATATACTACTTTGTACTTCCCACTACTGAGCAAGGAGTAGGAATAGATGGAGAATGTAGCCCTGAAGATATTGGCTATGTTAATTCTTCTTGTGATACAGTTATAGCAATGATCTATTTATTCTGGCTTCCATTAACGTCCCTCCAAGCATAGCAATGGAAGTTGTCTCATTAACCCACTGCAATGCCATTGTGTGTGCATCTGTGTGTGTTTGTCTTTTTCAAATGTGACAAATAAGTGGTAATCCATCCTAGTCCCAGACTATCATGGAAAAAGATATATTATGCCTAGTTCCTCTGAAGGGCAGTGCTCTTTTGACATTAGGGGATACCTAAATTGACAAGTACAACTGAAGTGGCAAAGGCTGCAAACTCGAAGGATCCTTCACCATTATTGTGCACCTTTTCCAGCCTGCTCATTATAATTCACCTTGAGCTGGATGCTCACAGGGGGCTCTCTTGAAAGACAAGTGAGGGCTCCTGCAATCCTGGGACCTCTAATATATGGAGGTTTTCCACTAAAGTTCCTTAGTAGCTTCCAACCAACAATAGAGCTTTTGACTTTCAGAAAAGCAAAAGGAGAAAGGTGCTGTTTTACAGGCTGTTTTGTTTCTTTATTGTACATAGGGCCACATTTCCTGCTGAGAGCTCCTGTCTGGAACAGTTTCCTGAGGACAAAAGAAAAGGAAAGAAAAAAACAAGATTAGAATATATCTAAGTGTTTTAGTTGAGAGTAGATGGATATAAAATGCCATATTTGAAGGTGTTCTGCTTTTAAAAGGCAGTACTAGAAATGTTGGATACAGTATATCTGCATAGAATTATAAGGTTTACTTTGCATTCAAACATTTATATCAAAATGACTAAAATGTAGTTATTCAGTTTATTTCTTTTGACAGTCACAAGAAATCAGTGGAGGGGGACTTTCAACTACCTCATTAACCAGGAGAACCCAAATAGCACACATTTCTATATATTTCTTTACCAACAGAATTTAGTATGAATTTTTTTCAATACCTTTGACATTTAACACTAATGAAAATGCCTGCCAGCAGACTATCTACTGCTAGAACTGCCAATCAACTGGAAAGATTGCTTTGTGATTAAAAAAAAAAACAACCTTGGTTTCATCTACAGAAAAAAAAAAGATTCTTAGCTTGCCCAAAATTCCTATCTTTTCAAGTTGAAACAATTCTGTGTTATTATCTGTGCAAAAAGGAGGCTCTACGTCTCATATTGTTCATCTAAAGCAGCAATTTTCAAATTGTCTCCTATAAAACCTTAAGGTTTCACAAAGCACCTTTTTCAAAGTCTAAAAAACAGAGGAATGTTGTGGTAGTTAAATTCTCCTACTCTGTCTCCACAGCTCTTCTCCCAAAGTACATCAACAATTTGTGTTCAAATGAATAACTAATAATTATCATTCCAGTTCACATTTTTATATAGTGCCTTAAATTTTCAGACTGCACTGCTTTCCTTACAGCAATGCTGTGAGTTAGGTCATACAAATATTATTATCCTCTTTTTCAGATGAGAAAACTGAGCCTCTAAGAGACTTAGTTATTTCCCAGTTAATATAGCTAATAAAGGTCAGAATCAGTATTCAAATATAGGTCTTTAGAATTCAAAATTGTTATCCCTAATGAAAAAATAACATCAAAAGGTTCCAAAACCCTAAGGAGTCTAACAACCTTGATTTATATATTAATACCTCTATGTGTGAGTGGAAAAGGCTAGATTTTGGCAAAAATGTAAAGCAAAATTTCTTCTTTAGAGTTTTTTATGTCCTTTCTTATTTATGTGTGTTCTACTCCCTTCTGTATCAGTGGAACCAATCAGTTGCTGAATATTGCAATTATGATTGGTGTTACAAAAAGAAAGGTTATTATGAAGGCAAAGTCCCAATGAAATAATATAAAAAGTGGGTAGAGTCAGACTTGCGTTGTACTTGTTGCTCTATGTATGACTGGTTAATTCTGTTTAGACCTCAGCTTTCTCATCTATAAAGTGACGGGATTGGCTAGATGATCTTTATATTCCCTTACAATGCAATACCCTTGGTTTTAATATGCTGCTAGGGAAGAGAAATGTGTATAATTAAAAGAAAGAAAGAACCACTGATACATTTCTATTTTTCATTAAGTGGGACAGTTTTGTTTTTTTTTTGCACAGGGGGACATTCTCTGTACCCCTCAAATCACTTACTTAGAGAGATAACAATTTGGCTTATAGGTACTACAATGAAAACTGGAGCCAAATCACAAAAGTATGAAGCAAAGTAATATGTTAGAAATATAGGGAGTAGACTTCCAGGTCACGTGAGAAAGAGGTGGAGAACTAAACTTTTTCTCTGAATTCTATGACATCTCAAACTTACCCAAAACAGGAAATATACAAAAACTCATCAATTCTCTGAATTGCCAGTGCCTGACTAGAAAATTGAACAGGACAAGAAGATACCCAGACTTGGGGGAGGGCCATGTAGACCTCCACTAAGCATATGGAAAAGAGCACAACATCCAAATGAGGTGGGTTCTAATTACTGAAAAGTCTCTTGGGAGAAAGACCTAGGCAGATGAACCATGAGTTGTCCATCATGGGAAGAAACTGAGATGCTATGAAATCTAGTCACTAAGAAAACCACCATCAGAAGAGATAAAGTCAAAACATGAATAGAAGAATATGGGGGGGAGGGGAGGATTGAAATTGCCAAATATCTTATAAAGAAGAAAACACAAAAACTTTGAAGATAATTCAACAAACCAATGGGGAAAACATCAAAAACAGAAGGAAATATGTCCTCTAGATAAAGTAAATGAGTTCAGACATTCATGAATGGATACTGCAAAACAAAGGAAAACTATCCAACACTTGAGGAGATATAGGACCCTGTGTAATTTGAGGAGGAACCACAACACCTTGTTCCTGGATGGTTCAAAAGAGAAGTAAGAATTATCAGAGCAGAATTTATGTCATGTATAGCAAAAAGTAATGGGTAGAATTCAAAAACTGGAATCTGTGATGATAAATCTCACCAAGAAAATAAGAGAGAACAATAGATTTTCAATGGTTACAGTATTGAAGGATAATCTAGAAGAAGAGAAAACCTAAGGATCTTAGGTCTCCCAGAAGAATACAACAGGACAAAAGAAAATTTCATATCACAATGCAAGAAATAATAGAAGATAATTGCTCATAACTTTTGAACATAAAAATGAAATATCAATTGAGAAAACTAACAGATCATCTTCAGAAAAATACACTAGGCTGCAAACTTCAAGATATATAGTGGTTAAATTTAACATTTGATTCGGAAACAAAATCTCCAAATGATCAGAAAAAACATCTTCAAATACAAAGGAAAGGAAATCAAATAACAAGACTTCTGTGCCTAGCAGTAAGAATACAATGAAATACTGTGTCATGAAGAGCAATGAACCTGTGGATGTTAAGATCTAACCTGTAAATCTGAGCTTAACCATTAATGAGAAATGATGCACATTCAATAATAAAGAAGCATTTGAAATTTTTTTTAGAAAGGAAATCTAAGGGTGTAAAAGATGATCTATGAACTGAGATGAGGATCTTGCATTGGGTATAGTCTAAAGGATTTGGAACTTGAAAAGAATACTCATCTTATCTGAAATAGAGGAGAATTAGAACTCCTACGGTCAATTTAGAACCTGGCAAATGAGTAAGCATGGACCCAGGGAGGAGATTTTAAGGTAAATGGTGGGGAGCTAATACAGGAAGGGTATAGATTAGTGGTATACTGAATATTCAAGGAAGAGGTGGGAGAGGGACTCTACCCTGGGCAAGTGTCCTCTCTGACACCTGAAATAAATGACTTTGTTCTGAGAGTGAAACACAACGGAAAAGAGGAATCCAAACTCTGTAAGCATAAACTCTAGAAAGTGGTGGCAGAAACCATGTAGAAGGGCAGACTGCCAAAGGGGATCATGCAGACAAACCTAGTATGTCTACATTGGACATTTTGGTTACAAAAGGAATACAAAGAAGAGAAAGAGACCAGGCAATTATAGGAGTCATGAATCAGAGAATGGGAGTCTAGAATAGACAGAAAGAGGAGTGAGAGAAATCCCCTTTGGTAAGAAATACAAAAAATGAAATTTTGAAAACTAATGAATATGACTAGAGGAAGGGAAAGAAAAGGGAGAATCTATTTGACTAACAGAGGAAAAATGTAGGGGAGGAGGAGAATTATATAACTATATTATCTTTTAACTCTAGTTTTTCCAGGAACTTATTCAGTTCTGAATTTTCCCTTCTGTTTATTTTTTCTGTTAGATTTATCCCAAACCAAAGAAAGGGATATTGAAGTCTATTGTCATTCTTGTATTACTTTCAATGTCTTCTTGGAACTCAGATAATGTTTCCTTTATGGATTCCAATTCTTGTCCAACCAAGTTCCAAGCACTCCATAGCACCTGTTTCAACCACCTTCATGGCAGTTAAGAAGAATTGTTCTCATCTGCCCATTTCTCCAGGGAAAGTCTTTACATGTTTGGAATGGACATCCCCCTAACTCACAGGCTTTGAGGCCTGTCTATTATTTTCAATATGATTTAGCCCATCTGCCAAGACAGTTTTAGTAGGGTGTGATTGCCATTCATGCTGCAGCTTCTTGGAGCCACAGCTGAGAGCTGAATGACAATTGGCCCCCCACAATAGATGAGTACCCCTGAAAAGGGTTTGGCAAGCCCTCAGTCCAGAAGTACTTGTCCACCCCTCTTATAAGATAAATCCAGTTCTAATACCTAAACTTGGGCAAGATAAAACACAAAAAGAAAACTACAGGCCAAAATAATAATAAACACTGACTCAAAAATTTCAAACAAAATACTGTCAAACAGAGTACAGAGATTTATCCAAGAAATCATGCATTATGATCAAGTAGGATTTATACCAGGGATACAAGGTTAGTTCAACATTAGGAAAATTATCAAGATAAACAGTTATATTAAAATTCAAAACATTGAAAACCAGTGATTATCTCATTACAGAAAAAAGCTTTTTTCTCAAAGTAGAATAGTCTTTTTGGCTAAAAAATGTACAAAGTATAGGCATAGAGAAGCCCTTTTAACATCATCAAAAGTATCATATAAAATGAGTTTATACAGGAACTTTTTCCAGTAAATATTGCAGTGGAGCAAAGATACTCACTCTCCCCACTAATATTTGATAAAGTTCTGGAAATTCTAACAACAGTAGTAAGACAAAGGAAAGTAATTAAAAGGATAAAATTGGTTAAGAGCGGATAAAACCTTCCCTCTTTGCTGTTGATATAATGGATTAGTTGTAAAACTCTAGGGAAACAGCAAACATTGTAACTGAGACAATAGCTTTGGCAAAGTTGTAGGCAACAAAATAATTCTCAAAAATCTGCAGCATTTCTATATCAATTTCTGCACAAGCAAAATCAATGCATCCATTATGAGAAAGGAAATGGTCATTTGGGAAAAAGAATCTTTGATTCGAATTTCTTTGATGAGGGTTTGGCATCCATGATATATAAGAAATTAATGAATATGTGTACATATATGCATATGTAAATATGGATAAACACACACATATCACATAGCTATTCCCAGTAGATGAGTGATCAAAGGACATAAAACAAACAATTCCACAAAGAAGTGTAAAGTGTTCACAACCACATGAAGGAATGCTTGAAAACACTAATAATGAGAGAGACACATATCAAAACAACATCAAGATTTTACCTTATCCCTGCAAACTGGAAAAAAATTACCACCCCAAAATGGAATTAGATAATGTTGGAGAGAGTTTAAAATGATAGGCACTATTACGTTGTTGATTGTGCTGTGAAATGGTACAACTATTTTGGAAAGCAATTTGGAATTATGCAAATAAAGTGACTGAAATATCCATGTATACATCAAGGAAGCCATCAATAAGAAAAAAGTCCACATATAAACAGAATTATTTATAGCAGCATTTTTAGTGATAGCTAAAAATTAGAAACAAAGTAGATGCCTATTGATTGGGCAATGGCTAAGCAAATTGTGGTACATGATTATAATGGCATATTATAGTGGGATAATATATGTACGAATACAGAAAATCATGGGGAAAAATATATAGATATAGATACATATCAGTTGAGGCAGAATGAGTAGGGCCAAGCAAACAATAGTCGCAATAACTACTATAATGTAAAAGGAAAGAACAATTATATTTCAAAAAATAGAGAGTAAATGTAATAAAATTTTAAAGATCCAACAGGCTTCAAATGTCAAAAAGAAAACGTGGTAGTATCTAAGATAAATTGCTGAAAAGTCCATATTTTCTGATAGCTCATCATCATTCTAGTTTATTAATAAACAGCAAAAATCACAATTAATTGATAAAAAAACTTAAAAACAAAAAAGGTAATCTAAGATACAGATTCCTGAGGTAAATCCTAAAACTTACAGGAAACAAACCTCAAAATGAGAAAGTCATAAGATCATACATAATGATTCATATCTGTGTCAGTAAGCACCCCAACATTCACTGAGGGGGGTGCTATCACAGGTTCTTAGATATACATTCATAAAAGGAAAGCAACCTTCAAGGGGTTAACAATCACTTTAATCAAGCACATGTATCATTCATTTAACCAACTACCTATATCATTCAATCAGTTCAGGGGAGTCAGCACCTTGAATTTCAAAGAAAATACAGAGAAATCAAAAGATCAACAGGCATGGCTTCCTCTGCCTAAGTTCAACAGACAGCTGGACTCCAACTGTCTGACCATAGTTACCAGAGAGGAAAGCATGACATCTGGGCTCTGAAAGCCAGGGGGAATGGGAGGGGGGAGGCTCCTTGGCCGTTTCCCAGAGTCCTCATCATGCACTCAAACCTTCTTGCAAAAACTAAGCCCCCAAAGTAAAACCTCAACTCAGAGTATTATGTCTTTTTTAGAGCCAGAGGGCATCACAACCCTTTGACCCAATGCCTCAGTAGAAAAAACAAAAGGTACTTGGGGACTTCCTACAAAACAACTCCCCTAATCAAGATTCCCATAACGGGCAGGCCTATCAATGGGTGGGAAAGATCTTTAATAGCATTAAAATAATTAGCAACACAAATAATACACAGTTTCTAGTTAAAGCTTGTTTCTATACTTTACTCCTTATAAAGTCTCTTAATTGATAAAGGCAAGATTCAGTCAGAGGCACTTGATTATACTAAAGTAAAAACAGCAACAGATCCTATTTTGATTGCCATCACAATATCCCACTAAACCAGCCAGAAAAGTTTGGATTTGAGGGCCAGAGTGACGTAGTGAAAACATGTAGATATAGATGAGGAATTATGGGACACTTAGGAAAGTTCCATAAAGAGACCTTAACCAGATTTAAACTTGAACATGTCAGTATTCCACAGGTTTTTTTTTTTTCGTTATACAAGATAAGTAAGATCTTCATATGGTTTCTGAGAAAAAATAAACATGTTTAATCATTAGATACATGCCTTTAAGTTCTTTCTTCTTAACTCTTTACTTAAGTCAAGGTAAACTCCTACACACTTCATACCCTGTAAGGGCACAGCAAAGAAGTCAAGTAATATTTGATTTCCCTTGTGAAGGAAGGTAAGCAGATGGCATTTTCTTCTGTGTTAGTACTGTTCTGGGTGACCTATGTATGTTACAGAACAGGTGTCATTTGTGCTCTGATCAACATCACTATTCTGAGTTTAGATGCAACACATAGCATATTATTCTTTTCTCATACTCTTTCTCTTTACTATCTTCCAAGTTGGCTGGTACCAATGGCCTCACATTTCCTCACTGCCAACTGCTTTAAAAACAGAGGTGTATTCTATTCTTAAATATTTATTTCTTGTTTTGGCATGGTTTGTCATCTCTCCCACCAGTTTTCCTGTTTCTCTGATTTTTCTGGTCTTTACCCAGTGTTTTCCAAAAGGATATTCCACAAATACCTCTCCTTCATTCCTCATGTTCCTGACATTTTATTTTTTCAAATATGGATATAGGATCTTTGAAGCCTTAGTATTTCTTAGATCCATTGCTCTTTTAAAAAAGTATCTTTTCACACACAGATTTAATGAGCTGCTCTGCTCTATTACTGAGAGGCATCAGAGTGTTACAAGGGATTAATCATTCTTTCCAGGAGCTATCTCAGGTTTCACTGTTCTCCTGTGATTTACCAAATGTCATTTTTTTCACACCCCTGGCCAACTCTTCATCACAGTCATTATCCACCTCTCTTGGTGATCTACTTAACACCTCATTAAAAAAAATATATGCTAGCTCATCTCCTTTCTCACCTTTCTTCTCTTGTCAACGAGTTCTGTGTTTTTCCTCCCTTTCAGTTATAGTACTCAATATTTGTCAATCATTAGGTCTCCCTTTGGAACAGTGCAGTTTATTTACATGACTTTTTGTTACTGCTCAACTCCTCATTTCATCCCAGTGTCATTACATTCAGCTTCTATTATTTTTTTATACACTTAGTATTGCCTGTGGATAGAATTGTCATCTAGTGCTAGAATAAAGGGACTTTCCCCCCAGGGTGCCAACACCCAGGAGGGTGGACATCTCCCTATCAAACAAAGTTGTTTTTGTCCCACTCCTTGTGTCCATTACTACCTATCACAACTCTTTCAATCAGTAAGCCCCAAAGTAAAACCTCATCCTTAGAGTATTTATGCATTTTTTAGAGTCAGAGGGTATCACAACCCTTGAGAACCAGTGCCTCATTAGAAACCTAACAAAAAGTGTGGGTCTCCCTACAAATCTTCCCTAATCAAATTCCCCTTAATGGGCAGGTCCATTAATGGGTGGGGAAGATCTTTAATCACATTAAAACAATTAATAATACAAATATATATGCTGTTTCTGGTTAAAAAAAAACAAAACTCTTGTTTCTGTACTTTACTCCTAATAAGGACTCTTGGTTGATAAAGGCAAGATTCAATCAGAGGCACTTGATTATACTAAAACAAAAACAGCGAAAGAGTCCACTTTGCTTGTCATCACAGCTTATTCAGGGAAGAATCATATCTCTCCAAGAAGAGCATAATTATTATTCTGAGAAAGTATTTTGCTTCTTTTGTAATATAAGAAGGCTGGAGTATACAATCTCTAAAGTCTCTTCCATTTCTAACATTCTCTGTTTCTCTGTTTCATGTAAAAGCAACTTAGACAAATCTCTTTATGTCAGGTAATAGCAAAACATTACTATTGATTGAATACTTGAAGCTTTGCCTTTAGAATCAAGTATTATTTTGCAGTTGAGAAAACAAGCTTTGAAAAATTGAGTCCTTATTATACAAATAGTTATTATAAGCAGCAGAATTTTAACCCAGATCTTTTAATTCAAATTATTTAACAAGCACTCATTAATTGCATGTGAAGTGCTAGATATTGACAGCTACTAGGAATAAAAAAAAACAAAACAAAAATGAATAAGTCCCTGTCCTCCAAAAGCTTACATTCTATCAGAGGCAGCAACGTATGCATAGGTACATCAACACAAGATATGTACAAAGTAAATAAAAATATGGACAAGGAAAGAATATGAATAATTATAGGGATGTCTAGAAGTGGTACTTGAACTGAGTCTTAATTCTGAAAGAGAGGTATAAGCATCCCAAACAGCAAGTCCTGGTGCAGAAAAAATAGGTTGAAACCAGATTGGGAAAGGTTTTAAAGCTGATGTTGAGGAATATCTATTTCAAGATAGGGAATCACTAGAGGTTCTTTAGTAGAGTGTTCTTTAGAAACAGCAATTTGGCAAAAGTGTTGAAGATCCATTGGAAAGGGAATAGGTGATAAGAACCTGAACTGGGTGATTATGTAAGTAGAGGGGATGAATCTAAGTTATGTTGTAGAGGTGGGTAGAAACATTGTTGAAAGAAAAATTTTTAAGGAAACATTTTTCCCAACTGAAGAAAAGGCTTTTTCCTCCCTAATCAACCAGCAATTAACACAATAATCAAGTCACCTTTGCACCTTTCAGTCAATTATGTCTACAAAAATGTTATATTCTATGGGATCCAGCCAAATTCTGTAAGCATCTATTAGGTACTTACTATATGTGAAGCATTGTGTTATGGGATAAAGATACAATGACAGGATGAAAAACAGTCTCAGCTCTCAAAGCCTTATAGTCTAATGAAGAGACGTATAGCATGATAACTTTTGGAAGTGGGAGAGAGCATCACCAACTTAGATGATCAGAAAAGTACCATAGGAGATTGGAACACACAATGAGATTAAATGAAAGCTAAAGGGTTAGAATGTGGAGTTAAGGAAAGACAGCATTGTGGGCAGAAGGTACAGCCTGTGCAAAAGCATAGGAACTGGAGAGAGTGCTGAGTAAAGGTGACAGCAATTAGAGTAGTTTGGCTAGAACACAGAGTGTGTGGAGGCAAGTTGTGAAGAGGAAGCTTTGAAAGATCTCTTAGATTCAGATTATGAAGGTCTTTAAAGGCCAGTCAGAGGAGTATAACAAAGAAAGGGAAACAGACATACAAACAATCAGTTTCTTCTTTCAAGTTCATCATCTAATGGAGGATCTCATGGTTTTTAATGATATATAGCCATTCATTGACAAATCCTGAAAAAATTACCTTCAAAACAAGTCTTATATTTCATTTTTATTCACTCTTGTTTAAACTTTTATTCACACTCATGACCACTAATTTTGTTACCCAGACTTTTTCAATAGTTTCCTAATTGGTTTCCCTGCCTCCAGGGTCGTTCTCTTATCCACACCTTCCTTCATATATTTCACTTCACTCAGACATCTTTCTCCAGTGTCCAATGATTACCCTAATCTTTCTCTGTGTCTCTCTGTGTCTCTCTGTGTCTCTGTCTCTCTGTCTGTCTGTCTGTCTCTCTCTCTCTCTCTCTCTCTCTCTCTCTCTCTCTCTTTCTCTCTCTCTCTCTCTCTTTCTCCCCCACATAGGATCAAAAATAAAATACAATCTTGTTCCTGACATTTAAACACCTCCATACTCTATTCCCTGCCTACCTTATTAGTCTTTTTATGCTTTATTACTCTATACATACATTGTGAACCAACTTCACTGAACCACTTGCTGTTTCTTGCCCATCACACACCCCCTCCTATCTCTATACTGTTGGGGTGTGTTCTCATAAATGGTCCTTTGCACTGACTATTCCCCATGCCTGGCTATTCCCTTTACCTACGGATTTCCCTGTTGTCCTTCATGACTTGGATCAAATTCTATCTTTGGCAGGAGGTCTTTCCCAGTCTCTATTATCACTAGCATATTCCCTTTGGAAATTGTCTTCCATTTTCATTGCGTTTGTCTTCTATATAGATCATATTAAATATTATCTCCTAAACTATAATGTGAGTTTAGCCAGAAGTGTTAACACATGTCTATCATCCTTGCTGCTGCCAAGATTGAGACTGATAGATATTTTGAGCTCAAGTGTTCTGAGCTTCAAAAGAGCTAACACTGATCAGATGTCAACACAAAATCTGGCATCAACATAGTGAGCAGGAGGCCACTGGGCCAGCAAAATTGATCAGGCCAAGTATGCTGGGCCCCTGAGCCAGATTAGGCCCAAGAGTGACTATGGCACTTCTTGCGTGGGGAGGACCCAGGGAAATAGAGAGATCCAATCTCAAAAGAAAGAAATAAAAATAAATAAAAGAAAACAAAAAGAAGGAAAACAAGGAGAGAGTGAAAGAGATCTTGAAAAAAAGAAATGAGTTCTTTGAGAACAGGGATGGTGTGATCCCAGTATTTAGCCCAGCACTTGGCAAATGATTGGCACTTTAAAAGTTTTTGTTGACTGACAATTGCTAAAATAATCTTCCAAAAGTACAAGACTGACTTGAATTCCTGACTCCAAGGCTGCCTGTCATAGCACTGCACCACTCTGCCTCTCCAGTATAACCACAGACACACTTATTTCAAAAGATGTGGTTCAGTTGTTTGTTCTTTAGTATAAGTAAACATTGATTGCTGTGACTGGACGTATTCAATCAGTATTTTAAAAATTCTGCCCATTGAAAATTCTAGGCAAAGGAGGGGGCATTTGTTCAGATAGATATTCCGAATGGTCCACATAAAATCTATTATCTTTCTGGATTGCCAGTTCTTTCAGAGAAAGAGAGAGCATGGCTTTATTATGCCTCCATCTCCATGTATAGGTTTTATGGTGTGTAGTCATTCACTTTATCTTTCCTGAGATGTTCTAGGAGATGGATTATCATTTTCAGTACTAAATAATATCAACTCAAAAAGAAAATACAAGTGTTTCTATCTAATAAACATCACCCTTCTCCTTCCCCCCTAAGAAAAGAGGAAAGAAAATATATGGAAATAGATTCCCATTTTGTAGTAATTTCATTTTCTATCCTACAGGTTATTGAATCATTTCAGAAGATGTGCACACATAAAAATCTTATCAGAATCATATGGTTGCCTCTAGCAAATAGCACCAATCCATATTCAAGATTTCTATGACCATACATACACATTTTGGCCTATATTGGCTATGAAATTGCCCTCGTCATTTCAGTAAGTTGTTTGAAGACTAAATAATTGTCAATTGTCCCAAATGTATGAGTTGTTCATGATGCTTGCTACAAGGAATGTTTATTAACCCATTCTACTATCACCCATAAAACACTTGAGGAGAATAATTTCTCTAGTCCTATGCAGCAGAATGTGAGCCCCCATCTGATCTTGGGAGGGTGGGGGTGGTGTTATTACTTCATTTCAAAGTGCTGCTGCCAAAGACAATGGAGAAGGCAGCATGATATGTTTTGACCTTTTAAGACTTCTGTATGTAGACACATGCATACATGTGTCCATGTGTATGTACATAAGCATTTGCATGTGTGTATATATGTATGTATATATATGTGTGTGTGTGTGTATATATGTATATATGTATATATATATATATATATATATATATATTATATATTTCATTATCTATGTTGCAGGCAAATCCAGAAACTAAATCCCAAGGTACTATTAAAATAAGATCCCAACATATCTAGGAAACTCTACTGAAATGTGGGCAAGTCAGTCAGAAGCTTAAAATGTCCTACCAAGAATGTTCCTCTTTAGAAGTAGAGATTTTAAGCAAGCTGATTAATTTGTAGCTGAATAATAAAAAGAAAGAGATGTCAACAACCATACAGTCCAACTCCCTCATTTTCCAGAAGAAGAAACTGAACCCCAATAAGGTAAGTTTGATAGAAGTCACTTGAGCAGAGTGTTAGAGGTACCTCTGAAATCAACACCAAAGCACTTTTTACTGAATTAGAAATGACTATCTGGGAAAGAGAAGTCTTTATTCTCACTACCTTCCCTCCAGAACACAATCAGAATTATTCATGACACCTGTGGCCTCACTGCTGCACATTAGATTGTTTTGAACAAAGGCCTAACAAAGATGACAATTTTCCTTTTTCCAGCTAAAAAAGGAGTTGAGCCAATCAAATTGCCTTTAACCATTTAGATGGAAGATCATCTCATTGTCCCTGCATCAGCTTACCTTCAGGTGACTTCTGCATTCACTTACCACCTCAGAACTTCATACTCCTTTCCTAGAACTTGGTTTTAACATGAAACTCCTTTTCAGACTCCTCTCCACCTTCACTCCCCATGCTGTCCTACAGAACATTTGTTAAGTAGTTATAATTTACTTTATGTTACATATAAGTTAAGTTACATGACTTAACCTACTTATAAGGAGTTTTCTTTTCAGACATTCCTTTGGATAATCTTAATTTACTCATTTGGTAACCTATAGTCTGCATTGCTGGCAGTACCATTCACTTGGTCTGATGAGCCTAACTACCAAGAACTTTGGGGGGCCCACCTTTAGTCCTCCCCCCAACCAGGTCACACAGGTCACAGCATAGTAGCCTCAGATTCAGCAAGATACTACTTATTTTTAGCCATTTATAAAATGTCTTATGGGTAAAATAGCTCAGCAAGTCTGAAGCACTGCATTTGAATCCCCAAAGCCAACATGTTTCTAAAGCTTAAAAAATTGTACAAACATTTTTAATAATTCATGTCTAATAACGAGAGCTAGGGACCATTGCAAGGCCAGCCATGAGCATGGGCCTGGAAGAAAATGAGATTTGCTGTTGCTTATGCCTTTCTAGAGTAACCTATGTATAAAAAATGACCAGCACTCACTCATTTAGGGCAATATTCATTAGAAAATGAATGGAGAAACTGTAAAGAGTCCAGAGGAAGGTGTTCAGGAGAGTAAGAAGGACAGACTCTATAGTTATTAAAGACTTTAGGGAAATGTAAGTTGAAAAACAAAAGTCTTAGAACTAACACCATAATTTTTTCTTCTTTACACATTTGAACTAGGTTAAGTTAAGAAATAGACAAACCCTGTTTAGTTTGGCCCAAGAAGACAGACCTGGAACCAAAGGGTATAGTTTAAGGGGGAATAGATTTGGGATGAAGAAGAATGTCCTAATTATTATATATGTTTAAAAATGGAATGTAATTCTCAGACACTATTGTATTCCCTTCCATTTTAAGACTTCGTGTTTTTAAATATAGGTACAAGTCATGTTGTGGTAAATTTAGATGACCTTTGAGTCCTCTTCCAACTAAATGATTCTATGATCCTTGAGTAAAAGAACAGGAGGAGTAATCATATTGAAGAGCAAATTGTTCCAAAGCTGAGCAAAAAGGTCTGAAAAAATATTTTATCACAATATATGCATTTCTAATTGGGCAGAAAAATTTATTTTTATTCCCATAAGAAAGTGATACACAGAGTTCTAAAATAAAAATTAAACTTTATGAGGTATAGATGCCTATGGATATTGGCACTCTAGTTGAGCTGTTTTATGTTTAAAGTTTAGTTGAAGATGAAATTGCTGACCTACAATTGGTGATCTTTGAATAATCATTGCAAATAGGAAAGATACTACAAGCCTGGAGAAAGGTCAGTGTGGTCCTGATATTATAAAAGGGGAAGAAGGTACAAGCTATATCTAATCTATTAAGCTTAATTTTGATTCTTGTCCAAATTACATACCACATTAATAAAAGCATGTTTTGTGACCATTTAAACCCAGTAGAACATCATCAAGAGGTCATGTCAGATTAACCTCATTTTCATTTTTGTAAATGTTACTAGACTGGTAGATCAGGGAAATGGGGTAGGGGATCAATTCCTAGAATTCAGCAAAGCATTTGATAAAATTCTTTCATGTTCTCAATGTAGAAAAGATAGATATGGGGCATGTGATGGCACAGTCTTGTTTATCTTGAATTGATGAATGATTAGACAAACAGTATGTCATGAGTAGGTTGATCTCAATTTGAAACTTGAAGTAAAGCATCCCCAGGAATTTTCCTCAACCCTATTACATTTAACATTTTATATTAGTAAATTGGATAAAGGCATAGCTGACTTACTGATCAAATTTATCATCATAATTATTTAAGTATTTTAGTGGACTTCAGGTCCAACATAATTCAATAATATGATATGGCAGGAACAAAAAACAGAGAAAAAAAAAAACTAATGCATCCCTGTACCTTGTTAACAAAGGCAGAGTTTTGAGAATAAATCCCTAGAATAATCCACCTTTCCTCTGGCCCTGTCAAACGACACATGGAGTCCTGGGTAAAGCTCTGGATGCCACATTCAAGATGGACACTAACAAACTGGAATATGTCAATAGTAAGCTAACAAGGATGATGAGAAAACTAGAGACTATGACATGAGAATCAACTGAAGAAATTAGCAATGTTTAGTCTTAGGAAAAAGACTTTGAGGAGATGAACATACTAACAATTTTGAAATACTTGAAAGACATCCATGTGGAGGAAACATGCTATTTGTTCTTCTTGACTTTTCCTAGTTCTACCCTCCCCCCCACTTCAGCTCTTAGGGCTTTCTCTTCTAAAATCACATTATATATACATTTTATGGATCTTCTGTTAGACTGTAGGGACAGCTAAGTGGTACAATGGATAGAACACTGGGCTTGGAATCAAGAAAACTCATTTTCATGAGTGTAAATCTGGCCTCACACGCTTCCTAGCTGTGTGACCCTGGGCAAGTCACTTAACCCTATTTGGCTCAGTTCCTCATTTGCAAAATAAGCTAGAGAAGGAAATGGCAAACCACCTCAGTTCTTTGCCAAGAAAACCCCAAACAGGGTCATGAAGAGTCAGATACAACTTAAATTAAACAGCCATTAGATTACAAGATCCTTGAGGGCAGGAAGAGTTTTTGCTTTCTTATTATGATTTTTTTAACATTAAAACTTAATATAGTAATTACCACATAGTTTTATATGTAAACCCTCAATAAATGTTTGTTGATTAAGTGATTGCCTAAGAAGATAAAATTAGATGCAATGGGCAGAAGTGAAAGAAAAATAATAATTGCTAACATTTTCATAGCACTTTAGGATTTCCAAAGAACTTTCCACAAATCAAATCTGTTCTTCACAGCAACCCTATGAGGTAAGTACTCTTATTCTACTCATTTTGCAAATTGGGAAACTGAAGCTGAGAGAAGTTTAATATTTAAGCCTAACAATCATTAAGAAATAAACAAAATGAGCTCAGATGAAATGAACAGATTTCTCTTCAACATGAAGCAGAATATTGTTGATCACTTGTCTCTAAACTGATTCAGCAGAAGTAATCTTCAGGTATGTATTGTATTTACTAGCACCCTTTTTGGTTCTGAAATTCTGTGATTCTAAGACTCTGTGATACACTGGGGCTATGAACTCTTTTCCAGGCTATAGAGTCTTGCTATATGTAGGTCACAGAAATATGCTTGACTAAAAAGCCCATGTCAATGAAAATGGGACAACCTTGCCACAATAAATGATCACAGGAGCATAACAAACTCTACGTAGGGAGTGTGGTAGTACTAGTCAACTAGTTTAGGGATGTCAGGTGGCTGCATACCCAGAACAATACCCAGTTCTGATTTACAGCTAATAAGATAGATTTCTTGGTTGGCCATTGTCAACCTGTTTCCTAATTTTTGCAATATCTTTAACTAAAGGCATGTAGAAGAATTATTGTAGGGAGAGTGTAGGGAAGAGAGATGAGGATAATATTCCAACAATAAATCAGGAAGCATTTATTATAAGACAAGTCTTGTGCTAATTACTGAGGATAATAATAATATTAGATGGTTAATAATAACAATAATGACTTTGTGCAGTGTTTTTAAGTTTTCCAAACACTTTACAAATAATACCTCATTTTACTTTCACAAAAACCCTGTAAGGTAAGATCCTATTACTCTTCTCATTTTTGAGATAAGCAAAGAGAGGTAGACTTGCCACCATTACTACCATTGAATTCAGCTCTTCCTGATTCCTGACTTTCCGATTACAAATTGAGTGTTTTATTCATTGTTTCACCTAACTGCCTACAGAGACAAAAATTGTTTGACATCGATAAATGTCAAATGTAAATCCCTTATATTTTAATGATGGGGAAAATATGTATATGTATAAGCATATACACAACATGTGAAATGAATACCAGATGGTCATAGGAGAGAGGTGAATTGAACATCAAAAAGTATCCTCCTTCATTTACTTCCATTTCTTACAATTAATCTAGGATCTTGAACTAAGAACAAGAATAAAAAATTTTATCATTTGCTTTTAAAACAGCCTTTCTGCACCCCCAGATAAGTAAGAAGGATCCTATGCCATCATGATATCCAAGAGTAGGTAAAATTTGTTAGTATCAACAACATTGTTGGCAATAGAACACACCCCTTTTCCCCCACTTCTCCACCCTACAGCTTAAAAAGTGCAATCATAATCATTAGTCTGTTTTGAGATAGGATATTTTTTTCTTTATGTATATCTAAACTAAAGGATTTCTTCATCAGAAAACTGTCTGTACATATCCTTTGACCATTTATCAATTGGGGAGTTATTCATATTCCTATTGATTTTATAAAATTCTTTATATAGTTGATATATGAGACCTTTATCTGAGAAACTGTCTATTAAAAATTGTTCCTAGTTTTCTGATCTTAGCTACATTTGTTCTCAAAACAACTTATGCTCATATAAAAATTCTCTAAATCGTCATTGACTAAAAAAATGCAAATTAAAACTATCTTTAGATATAATTTTACATCTATCAGATTAGATAAAATGATTGAAGGTGAAAGCAATAAATAGTGAAGGAAATATAGAAAAATAGGGACACTGTTGGTGGAACTGTGAACTGATTCACCATTTTGGAAAGCAATCTGTAATTGTGCCCAAAGAATTAGCAAGCTGCCCATATTCTTTGACCCAGCAATACATCTATTAGGTATATTTGCAAAGATGGCTAAGGGAAAAGGAAAAGAACCTCTGTTTTAAAAATAGCAAAGAACTGGAAAATGCAGGGATGCCAATCAATTCAGAACTGGCTGAGCAAATTGTGTTATAGGATAGTGATGGAATACTATTGTTCTATAAAAAATGATGTTGCTCATTGATTTTAGGAAAAAAAAACATGGATATTTCTCTTGGTTTTGCTCCTTTCACCCAAGAGAACATTGTGTACAGTAACAGCATATTATTTTATGAACAACTTTGAACCACTAAGTCATTTTTATTATTATAAATACCCAAATTAACTACAAAGACCTTATGAAGGAAGATGCTGTCTGCATCCAGAGGAAAAAATGATAAATAGAAGTATACATAGAATGTTTATATCTACATATCTATATTTATATATTTATACACATATATTTTGGTCTAATGGTAGCCATCTATAGGGTGAATGGGAAGAAAAAAATGGAAAAATATTACATAAGCTTTACAAGAATTTATTTAATTTAAAAGAAATAGAAAATTGTATATAATAGATTTGAAATTTTATGTGCAATCATTTTATTCTAATGTTTTGAAAATGCTTGTTTTATTTCATAAATTAATAATAAAATTTGTAAAAATAAACTAAAGGAAATTGGAGGATGTGCTGCAGTTTCTATTCAAATAGCCATATCTCCCGAATCCCGTTGGCCGTGATCATTCATTCTGCTCTCAGTCAAGACTCCCAGGAGGGGCCCCTTAAGTATGACGGCAAAGTTATTTCAGGTAATTACAATCCATTTAACAAGACAGGGGTTCCCCATAGGTTCACCAATAACCACGGCAAAAGTAGAACCATTCACCTTTTGAAATGGAAGGCATAATTGTTTCCTGTTACTTGGGTTCAGAACAAATGCTTTCTTTATAATTTACATGGCAGGAAGACATCTGTATTTAGGCAAGTGAGGAAAACAAGCAGAGGAGACTTCCTGACTTTAACAGAAACAAGAAAAAAATGATCAACTCTTGTGTTGGTACACTGAAATCACTTCTGAAAGGATATTATGGTATAATAAACTGCTGTCCCATAACTGCCTTTAGTTTTTGTACCAAAAAAATATATCCTGTACCTCAAGACCCTGAATTATGGACTTGTACATACGAGGTTAAATCTGAGGGTTATCCTAATTATATCAATCTCTCTTTGATTTATCATGTTCCCACCTAGAGGTCCTTCTGGGAAATCTGAGAACATAACTTTCATTTAGTTCATGTCTTGTTCTTTTTATATTTGGATAAAGATATCCCCATTTTCTGTATATGCACCCATGTAAGGTATATAGGTAGAGCAATACTGGACCTGGAGTTTAAAAGACCTGAGTTCAAATCTGTTCTCAGATACTATCTAGCTGTATGACCTTAGACAAGTCACTTAACTTCTGTTTGCCTTCATCTCAACTATAAAATGGAACTAATAACCGTATCTAACTCAGAACTGATGTATCAAATGAGATAATATTTGTAAACCACTTAGTTCAAGGGCTTTGTCCATAGTAGAACCTATATAAATTCTTATTCCCCCCCCACTCCCTTCATGATAATCTTATATATTAGGTATGAACCACTTTTATTTCACCCCCACAGAAAGTGCAAGCCACATATAAAAGATTCATCATGGTTCATAATCAAGTAATACAATTATGCTCCTCTAATTAATCATATTTTTCCTTAGAATCATATGTAGAAAACCTCCACCATAACCAGTATATGCACCGAGAGAACACATCTCATAACATATTAATAGGCAATGAAGTTGGATTAGCCAGAAAAACAACACTCCAACACTGCCGTGTGTCAGTTCCACTTTCACCATAGGGATGCATATAGACTGCTAGATTTATGACACTATCCTAAGGGCTAAGATTCCCTCCTGAGAGAAAATGAACCTGGTGTTGCTAAAGAGGCAACCTGAACTATCTTAATAACTCACAATAATAGCAGAGGGCAAATACAAGCCTTGTTGAACCCAAATATCGGGGCTTAGTCTCTTTCTGCTCCTCTAGGTTCAGGACCTAAACCAAAAAAGTTATCCCAGGAGATAATGCCCACGAGAGAGCTTTAATATTCTCTAAGTGGTTGACAGTGAACATGTCCCAGATTCTAGAGGGAACTGCGATAAGTCCCAAACAAAGGCTCACCTCCATGTAACTTCATCAGTTTTATAAGGTGATAAGTGAACTCTATCAACCCCATATAGAATAAAGAAGTAGAGCAACTTGCTTTTTAAAGAATAGTCTATTGGTTAAAGTGAACAATAAGAGGAGACATACCATATTAGATAGAAAGCTGACTCTGAAGCCAGAAAGCAATGAGTTCTGAAAATTACTGTCTCTGTATCTAAGGCCAAGTTGCTTAACCTCCCAATCCTTAGGGTCCTATGCTGCATCTCTAATTACAGAGAAGGTGCCAACCTACATCAGCACAGGAAGTTTTCTCATATGGGAGTTCCCTATACAAATGAAAACTCAGATCCAATCCTTATCCTTATAATGACAAGAAGGGCAAAAATCTATAGTTCTAGAGAGATAAAGATGCAACACAAAGTGGAAAATGAACTTAAGCAAAAATAAAGAATTAAGTATTATCATAGTGTGTGCATGGGACAGTTAAAATACTAGAATGATTGGAGTTGGGTGAGGGAGTATTAAGAGATGGTCAAAAATAAGGGTTAAAAAGACTAGAATTAAAGGAAGAGAAATATAAAATTTATGGGAATGTCATTATAGGTTCTAGGGTAGAGGTGTTGAAATAGAGATGTGGAGTAAAAATGTGGAAAGTGATTGACCTGACTCTTTGCTTTGTCTAGAACTATCCATGGTTCTCAAAGGTTGTGTTCCAACAAACTTGATACAGAAGGTAGTTGGTTCTGCACATATAGAAGGATTGTTATTTCACCCCTTGAACTTGGAGTTTAATCTCCATGACCGTGGTGTTACATGGTCCAGGGAGAAAACTAAATGAAAGTTCTTTATTAGCTAAATGACATTGTTAAAAGCATGTTTTATTACAATTTAAATGTTATCCCTTCTCTATGTGGGAAAAAATTGTCACAAAATAACAATCTCAGAGTTGGAAGACACATCCAGTTTAGTTTAATTGAAGTCAACAAACTTTGATGCTAGATGCTGGGAATAAAATTAGATACTTTTTGCTCTCAGGATTTCAAGAAAAGGGGAGTGAAGACAAAATGTACACAGCTAAGAACAGCACAAGTAAAATTAAGGAAGGAGATGAGCCTGTGGAGGATCCGGGGGAGCTTCACAGAGGAGGAGATACCTGATTTGAACCTGGAAGGCAAACAAGAATTTTGAGAACCAGAGATTAGGGGACTGGAACAGGTTGGGGAGGACTTTTAATGTCAGGCTAAATAGTTTACCCTTTATCCTGTGGGTAATGGGGAACTACTAAATGATTTTAACCAAGGAAAATGATGTGGTCATGAGTTTTTTTGGCAGCAGATAGCAGAGAGACAAGGAGACTTCTACAATACAGGCAAGAGAGACTGAAGATCTGAAATAAAGAGGTATCTATGTTACTGCAGAGGAAACATAAGAAATGTTTTGTAGGTAGAATTGATAAGCCACAGCAGCTGATTAGAGCAGGGCTATGAGGGACAGAGATGAATTTGGATGCTGAGAGACACTGGTATTCTCTGCTTAAATAGGGAATTTGGGATGAAGGACAAGTTGTGGGAAGAGAGTGAAGAATGAGTTCCATTTTGGACAGGATGACTATGAGGCAATTATCATGACTGAATGTGAATTCCCTCTGCAGCCACTGATTTTTCTACCCATTTCCTTAAAACGTCTCATTAGGGGGACCCCAATAGCTCCTGTGTCAACCCATTCTTTATTGGGATATCTAAAAGTATTAGGAAGTTATTTTTTTTCCTTTTTATGAACCCTAACTTTTCCTCTCTGCTTCTTGTGATCTTTGCATCGTTATTCATTCTGGGGCCCTAAAGAACAAATCTAATAACTTCTTCCACAGAACAGCCTTTGAAAATCAAAGATAATTATAATGGCCCTCTTTAGATTCTTTTCTCCAGGCCAAAAAACCCTAGATTCTTCAATCAACCTTCACCTGGCCTGATTTCAAGAACTTTCACTGTCCTCTTTGCCCTCCCCTAGATTCTGTATATCTTATCAATATCCTTCCTTATAACATGAACATATTATTCAAGATACAATCGAACTAGGACAGAGTGTGATTCCTCCTTTACACAGTATGATTACCTTTTTTTAGCTGTTATACTGAGTTGATGATACCATACTAAAACCCTCAGTTATTTTTAGATATACTAAGGTCTAATAATGCCTCTTCTATCTTGTGCTTGTGGCACTGATCTTTTAAGACCTAGTATAAGACTTCATATTTATTCCTACTCCATCACCAGTCTGAACATAGTGGAAAGAGCACTGGTTGTAAAGTCAGAAGATTTCTGGATCTGTCACTTACTAACTAGAGGATCTCCCACTTTTCTCATCTGTCAAAAAGTGACCAATATCTAATTCCCAGAAGTTTATGGGAAGAAAACACTTTAAAAACCCATTAAAGTACTATATTAATGTGAGCTAAAATTAATAATAAAAATGTTCATTTATAATTAAAAATATGGGATCAGAGTAAGTAAATATTAGATAGTCAGGTAGGGCTTAAAATTTTGACTTCCAAAAAAAATTATTCATTTCTTATGCTAATATAATACCCCTCCTTCTCAAAACCATGGGATATGAATTTCAGTGAATTACTTGAGATTAGTGCCCTAAATTATTTATGTTAAAATATAAACATGGGTTTTTATGGTACTTACAGTAGTTACTTTTGAAATGTAAATGTTTATTGTACAATCTTGAAGAAAATATTATAAGTGGGAGCAAAGGAATCAGATCAAATAAGGCCAAGTTTTAGAAAATGGCAGTTGTAAGGTATTTATATATGGATTGAGAAAAAGAAAAAGAAAAAATCTCTCTAGTACCAAAGAAGTGGAAATTTTAGGGATGCCCATCAGTTGGGGAATGGCTGAACAAGTTGTAGTAATATGATTGTGATAGAATACTATTGTGCTATAAGTGATGAAGAACTCAATGATCTTAGAAAAACCATGGATAGACGTGTATGAAATAATGAAGAGTGAAATGAGTAGAACAAATGGAAGACAGCAAAGTGACAGTAATATTGTGTTAAGCATGATTTTGAGCAAATAAGTCACTTTGACTTATTTATATACTTTGACTCATTTATAGACTTTGACTTATTTATTTGCCTTACATGCCCAAATTAACCATAGAGGACATATGAAGAAAGATGCTATCTGCATCCAGAAAAAGAACTGATAAATAGAAGTATGTATAGAATAACTTTACATCTGTGTGTTTGTGCATGTGTATATGTTGATATGCCTATTTATGTCTAATGGTATCCATCTCTAGGGTGAGAGAGGGAGAATAAAATGGAAAAAAATAAATTCATATGATAACTTTATTAGATATCGTAATGGGAGTTAAAAATTTTCCCCACTCATTGGTAGACCTCAGGTGGGGCTATTGAAGGAGGATGGATTGGAGGAGGCTTGTTTTCTATGGGGTCCACACCTTTTGCTGATTGCTTGTGAGACACTGGGTCATGAGGGGTCATGCCCTCTGGCTCTAAAAAGACTATATATTTCTGAGGTGAGGTTTTGCTTTGGGGTTTAGTTTTTGGAAGAAGGTTTGTGTGCCAGATGAGACACTGGATACCTGTTTTAAGAAGCCCCCTGGCTTTGAAAACCAAGATGTTGGCGTTTCCCTCTCTGATAATGATGTATGTATTGCCTATGGTCAGAGAGTTGCAAGCCTTGTCTGTTGGTCCTGCTTGTATTTTCTCTGTTGGTATAATTGATTAAAGTAATTGTTGACTCCTCAAAAGTTACTTTCTTTTTAGAAAAGCAGATTTAAGAACCTGTGGAGCACACTGTCCTATGTAGTCGGGGTGCTTACTGCTACAGATACTTAATAGGAATTGCAAGTTGTACTTCACAGATTTGCAGTTTCATGTGCAATCATCTTTTTCTCATGTTATGTTATGAAATTTCTTGTTTTAATTCCAAAAGTTAAAGAAATTTTTTTTTAAAAAACTTTATGGTGATAAGAAAGTAAACTAGAAAAAAAAGAGAAAGAGTTAAGTGTCATGGTAGGTCCAAGATTAGAGGTGTAAAGTATGAAATGGGTAGAATGGAGTTAGATTCCAATGAAATATACTAAATAGGGAAGGGGCAGAAAGGGGTAAAGGGACAGAATAACAGGGATGGGTTGGTGCCAGGGACACAAATGAGTATGTGGATGGTTTCAATCAGAAGTTGATTGGTGGAACTGTCCTAATAGGAAAGAATTTTAATTGTCAGTGCATAAAAATTGGGCTAAAGTCGATAGGTTGAACTTGGATTGGAGAACAGAATGATGCCAGATTAAAAGCAGCTCAACAAAGAACCCCATGTCAGATGGTAGCAAGAGCTCTGCTGAAGTTCATTGTGAAATAAGAATTTAATTTTTCCATAGCAATGATTTAAAATTTAAGTATAATATATAATCAAAAGGAGATTTCAGAATTGTTTTAAGTATCTTTTTTAAAGGAAGGTAAACAGTTAACTGTGTTAATTTAAATAGAATTATTTACTGTAAGTCAGATTAGCAAGTAAGCAGAAGGATAAATAGTGAAAATATACAAAGTAACACATTAAAAAAGATAATTTCCACTTCAGAATTTGTGATTATTAGTTCAGAAAAATTTTCCAGCTGTTTCTCAGTATGCTTCTTTTTACCACAAAATTGATATGTTTGAAACAGGAACCTTAACCATCACTTTCTCAATCTACTACTAATGCCCAGAATTTGATGATAGCCATATATAGGAGTATATTAAATAATGAATCTGAGGTTTTGGATACTCATACTTTACCACAGCACCTGTTTTTTCTTGAGAATGTTCTAGGTTCCTTGGAAGTAACTTATTCTTAACTGTTATTTCAACCTTTCAACACAGTGGAAAGGAAGAAGAAAAAATACTACCCCACATAGGTGAAGTTAAAATAATTACAGTTGGGAGCCCCATTGCCTATTAAGCCCTTTTGAAGTCTGAGAGATTATTAGTTTCTATATGCGTCAAAAATTTCCAGCATGAAGGTTTAGTTATGAATATATAAGATGACTAGTTTGGAAGAGGGTCAATAAATGACTTTGTGTATTATGTATACAAATTTTTCTGTGACTGGATCATCTGAACAAATTTATATTAAAATATAAGTTTGCTAGCCTTACAATAGACAGTTCTCTTTGTCTTCATTTGAATAGGTTTCATTTTAAAATTTTCACCATTTTGGTCAAGATTCTGGACAGAGTAAAAAGGAAAAAACTCCAGAAGTCATATATATATATATATATATATATATATATATATATATATATATATATATATATATATATATATATATATATATATATATATATATATATATATATATATATATATATATATATATATGCAAGAGTGTACTAAATGGAATTTTTTATAATTAACTTATTTTGGAAAGAAATATAGCTACATCCCAGTAATGATTTTATGTTCTGCTATATCAAAAAGTTAAATTACATTTTACATTTTAAAAACCTAGCCTCACAGAGAAACACAGTAAATATGTAAAGAAGAAGTTCGATAAAAAGTTAAATCTTGATTCACACTCCCAAAAAAAGAACTTTGCTGAAAGGTAGTTTGGGGGTGAGAGCTACAACAGCTAGGTCAGTGAGCATCAGTGAGATATAGCCAGTTGTTGGGAAACAGAGCCATTAGAAGTGTCCTAAGAAAGACACAACAGAAGGAGGAAGTCTGTGTTATCCAAAAAATTCTAATACCAACATTTGGAAGGAGGTCTGTGAGATATTGTATCCCCTTTGTGTCTTGGAACATGTCCCTCGTTGTTTACTTTTCCATTCTACCATTAAAGCTCTACTTTTTTATTGATGCTTCCTGGTTTATGAGTCATCCAACAGTGAGAGAAAGCTTATTGTAACAGAGAACTGGCCTCAGAGACAGAAGACTTTGATTTAAGTTAGCCTAACTAATCCTCCACTTTCCATGTGCCACTCTGCCAGGGAACATAGTACCTCACCCAGTATAAGCTGATCACTTGAAATCTCATCATTGTACTGTTTAACTCAACTTTGGGTACTCAGTACCCTCTCAACTCCTGCAGCTTTCTCTCCTTTCTGAGTGGAGGGCTGAAGGCTGGAACACTAAATTCCTCCCAAATCTTTCCTTTATAGGAGGCAGGGTTCTGTAGTTTCCAGCTAAGTCTTCACTTTCCAGGTGTACTTCTCCTCGGTTTGGACTCCATGGAAGGGGGTACTATGTGCTAGTGCTTGCTCTTTTCCACCTTCCTTTTGTAAGCTGTTTTTCCCATAAACTCCTTGAGGGTAGGGATTGTGTTTATCTCATTTGTATCACTGGCTCTTAACACATTACTTGGCACATAGTAGGTGCTTAATAAATGTTTATTGAATGACCTCTGAAACATAAGATCTGTGTGACAGTACAAAAGCTATTTTATCCCTCAGTGAACTATGCTCCTCTGTAAGACCAAAACCAAAGATAAGATACCAACTTGTATTGGGGAAAAATTTTACTCCTCATCAGAGTGTTCCCTGTCCTGATGATGAAATTACAGGTCTGATTAAAAAATAAAAAAATAGTCACTGCCTAGAGATGTGAGTTACATATGCATTACTGATTACTCTCAGTCACCCCACATTACTGAGCTGGGAAGGGAACAGTAGTTGCACTTGATCTGAAGTCAGAAGACCTCTATACAAATGAGGATCTGCTACTTCCTCCCTACATGGTCCTGATCTTGAGTCAATCTCTTCCTCTCCCTAAGTGTCAAATTTGACATGTCTAACATGAGGGAATTTGTACCAGGAGAATCTCTTTGCTTTTTCCCAGAATTAAATCTAGGACTCTAAAAAGTCTCTAAATATGGTTCCTGGAAGGGATCATGGAATACTTTGACACCTGAGATATCAGCTGTGTTTTCATGAGCAGGACCTGAGTGGAGTGGGTTTGGCATTTGTGCTGAGGTTTTTCCCTCTGTCAGAAAAAAGTGGGAATAGAAAGATGGTGCCCCATAGTAACTCTTTTAGATTAGTGTATCAAGTATACAAAACACAGACAATCCCCTATGGAGACTTGGATCCCCTAGATCTTACTGGAATTGGAGATAGCTGTGCTTAAGGTTTTGTATTTATTTTTGTCCTATAGAAGGTAGTCTGTATTTTAAAAACATTAAAAGACCAAAGCCTTCCTCATTCTATACACAATAGTATAAAGTGAGAATGTAAAGAGGACCTAATTACAGGAGAAGCATATCAAAATAACACTTCAGAGTGGGGGGAGCAGGGAGAAGCATAACGCTTCTCAGATTCCTTTTCAGACAAGCTAATGATAGGATTTAAAAGCTACTTGGCAACAATTATGAAATGTAGGCAATAAAACAATATAATTGTACATGAGAGAATAGATATCTAATTGATGTTTACTTGTTTAATTAGTTTTAAATTCAATTAGTTTAGTGTAAACTGTGATTTAAAAGAAATGTTATTTCAGTTACAATTTTTGTGTGTTTTTGAGAAAAACAAATTATACACGGACCTAGAAACCAGAATCATTTCTAAATACACTGTGTTGGCATTGAGGAAAAGGGAGCACATCAAGTTTGTTGTTACTGTTGTTTTCTTCTCATAAACATCTATGGCATATACAAATTAGAGAGTAAGTGACTGCCTGCACAGGATGTACAACATTTCTATTGACCTGTGAAAAGTACCACATGGAGGAGTTCCACAGAGGAGTTATTTGTTGTCTATTATTTCTTCATTTTGCCTCATAGCAAAGCATTTACTCCCAGCCTTAGCCTTTAGGCATCTGAGGACCCAAGTGTATAAGTTCCTCTGGGTAGACCCCAGACTTTAAAGAATCCAACAGGGTGAAAACTTTCTCTTCCTTTAAGACACCACTCAAATTTCACCTCCTAAGAAGATTATTCAAGCTCTTCTTGGGGTCACAGTTTGGTTTAATATTAATCAATCAGATTATTATGTGTTCTTGGGATAGGGGCCTTTAATCTATAGTCATCTAAAATTAAAGAAATTTTGACATCTTCATCACTCAAAGTAGTCCTTCTGTTTTTTGGACAAGAGGGCAAATATGCCTGCTGAAAGTCACTCCTGCAACCCAGAATTTAGCCTTCTTGGAGCCACTTAACATATTCTTCCCTGGATAAGACATAAGCTATAAGTGATGTTACAATTCTAATGAGCTAGCTTGTTTCTATCAATTTTGGGTCCATAGGATTGCTAGAAAAGATCCAAAGGAAAACCTGCAACCAGGAATCCTTGTGCCTGGGCAAATTAATTCAGTGAAGAGTCCAGAAGAAGCTCATAAAATAGCCTAAATAGAAATACAATCATATGAAGAGAAAAAATCTTCCAAAGAATGGACCTCTCCCACTTCTCAGTAGTTAAAGTGGGAAAATGGCCCAGGAATGGGGCATCATGGAGAGGGACCTGATGTAGTGGTGGACCAGGAAAAATTGGGCTGCAAGTTTTAGCCACTGAAGGACTTTGAGATGAAGTGTCAGACAGCTGTCTTTTTGTGGAGGAAAAATAGTCTTCCATAAAGATAATACATTTTCTTTGCTAATTCTCTGTGGCCAAAGTCCCATTTTAGCTATACCAAGTAAAGCTCCATTTACCCTAGTTATAGTTTATTTCAGCTAGTTCTAGTCTATTTCTATATTTGTTATAGTCTCTATATCTATATAACTATTATCTATATCTGTATATCTATTATCTATATCTATATATTTCTAAATCTATATAACTATTATAGCTAGTTATAGTCTATTTCAAATAAACTCTAAAGATCTAAAGATTTATTTTGTTTATTTATTATCTAAAGATTTAAATGTATATGACCTCATTCAAACCCTTCATTTTACAAATGAAGAAACTGAGGTTTAGGGAGATGAAAGGACTTTAATACACTCACACAGGTAATAAGTGTAAATACAGGAGTGAAACCCAGGTCATAGGAATCTCAAGTCAATGCTTTGCCCACTATTCAAACCTTCTACTATTGTATGAGTAAGAATAAAAGTCTTAAAGAAGTCCAGTTGAATAATACATATTACTTCTTGTCTACATTAGCTCAGTCTACTATAGAAAGACAGGGTGAGGTCAAACAGAGTACTCTGTATAGAAGGGAAAGATAAGTATTATAATACAGTATTGGAGAAACTGTGAATTGGTCCAAATATTTTGAAAAGCAATTTTGCATTATACAAGAAAGTGACTAAAATATCCTCATGTCTGACCTAGAGATTCCACTGCTAGGTACGTATCTCCAAGGAAGATTAATGGCAAAAAGAAAAGTCCCCTGTTTATCAAAATACTTTCAGCCATGTCTTTTCAATGAAGGTACAAAAGCATTAGCAAGTGATTATACTACAGCCTAAGTACTGCGCTAGAAAATGAGAATGCAAATAGAAACATCAAGACAATCCATGCCCTTACTCAAGAAGATTACACTCTTAATTGGAGAAAACAGCACATAAGTTCATCTGCAGGACTGATGTAAAACTCAGAAATCCTAAGAATTCAGTAGGAGAGTGATTGGCAAGACCTAAGGGTCCATGGGTGCATTAGTAGGTCAGATGACAATGCCAGAGTTCTCAGGGCACAGATCAGGGGCAGAGTTATGGTAAGATCTAAAGGATCTTAGGAGGGAGTAGTAATGTAGGTGGTTAGGATTAGAGGTCCGCCATCTTGCCAGAAGGAGTAGAGAGCTTTCTCATCTCATCTTAGTTGTATGAGAAGTCAAGTAGCCTAGAAAAGGTTAAGGGCTCTTCTGAGCTTAAGGAGAAGACAATAGTTGAAGGAATGGGGAGAAGGGTGTTGCTTATCTTAGTGAGTTTTCCCCTTCCTCCCTCCCAGGCTTTCTCATCTCAGCCCAGGAGCACAGACATAGAAACAGAGTAAATCTCCTTCCATTGGGGAATGACTAAAGAAAGTATGACATGTGAATTTAATGGAATTTAATCTCGCTGCAAGAAATGAGGACCACAGAGAAGCATGGTAAGACTTATATGAACTAAAGTAAACAGAATTAGGAAAACAGTATAAAATAACCACAAAACAATTAAAACTGAGTGCCCAGAAATTATAATGACCAACCCTGTACCTAAAAAAAATAAATATGATAAACTCCTCCCTTACCATTTTTTTGAATATTTCAGGGACACCAATAGAGGAATATGGCATATAATGGCAGCCTTTAACTACAGTAGTTTTTCCTAACATTTTTTTTCTGTTATAAATAGAAGTGACTCTCTGACAGAGATTCTTTATAAAATGTAGGTGATATATGAACAAAAGATATTGATAAAAAAAAAGTGTTTTGTTTTTTTTTTAAAGAAAGGGCAATGAGTTGGTTTCAGACAATATGGAATCAAATCCTACATCTCTGTGTACTAGTAGTAATCTGAGATTATGGACACTGGTCTAAGTATCAATTTTCTTTTCTATAAAATAAGGCTATTAAGTTCATACTACTGAGCTAACAACATTGAATTGTTTTGGGGGTTCAGGAATAGAAGGAAACAACCTAGCTTAACACACACTGGCAATGTGTCCACAGACACAAATAAAACTGCAGATTAATGTCAGGATATGATTCAGGCTGAATATCACATTTATCTGAATAACTGGATTTTAACACTGATAGTTCTCCAGGCCACACATCTCCATAGCACTCTCTCTACCATGACACAGAAATCTTTTTGTCTTACTCCACCCCTGGAATACTTCTTAGTTTGAAAGTATTCTCTGCTCCTGAGGCCTTGCTTTGGGATTGGCTTTTCCAAAAAAAATCCAATTTAACCAGGAAACCCTGGCCAAGGAATTCTTTGCCCTTCCCTAGCCTACACTGCTGACTCATCTTCACAGGACTCTCTTTCTCATGTCTTTGATCCATCTATTTTTTTCTCCCCTGCCCCTTTACAGCTTCTGCTATGTGTTGTCTTTGCCAGTTAAAATGAAAGACTTGAGGGCAGAGACTGTCTGTGCTAATTCAAATTCCCAGCTCTTGGCATGCTGCTGGTACATAAAAAACTCTGAATAAATTCTTATTCACTGATTTATTGATCCCAGATAATTAGTGAAAGTTTTATAAGTAGGTGATACAAGATAAATTTGGCAATTCACCACTTCATTTAAATAGTTCATAAATAGATGAATAGGTGGATGAATAAATAATATATGTATACATTTTTATATATGTATATTATCCACATTCACCATATATATATATATATATATGTATATGTGTATGTGTGTATGTATTGTCTATCCACAGATATATTTACAGATAGATATGAATATAACTCAGATGTGAAAGGTTATAGACTATATTCAGTGTCTAGCCAGGCATGGAGACCAAACTCTTGCTTGGATAAACCTATTAACTTTTTGCTAGAGTAAGAATTATTGCCCCTTCATGTCAAAAAGCTATTAACCCCTGAAGAACAAGGAGCTTCTGCCATCAAAAAGTATTTTATATATCTATATAGATATAGATATATATACACACATATATACACATACTAATGTGTGTATATGTATATGAATATATACCTATATACATACAAAGCTTATATATACACAGCAAAGTGTGGATATATACATATATACAATATTTGCATACAAAATTATATACACATATAAGAAACACATATAGACAGTTACAGCTGCATACATGTACGCATAAATACACACAAATTTAATCTGTTCTGAATTCAGAGTTATCATTCCAGTCCTTATCAAAGACCACCTCATGGATAACTGAAGTGTATACAAATTTTCAATAAAAGAAGGAAGAAAAAGACAGACAAATCAGAAGTAGAACCCTCCACATTGTTGTCAAAATAATTTTCTTAAGACTGAGGTCTGACGAAATCACTCCTCTGATCAAAAATATTTGATAACTCTCTGTTAAATACAGATTCCCCAGTCTATTATTTAAAGCTCCCTGCAATCTAAATATAATTTTCTATTTCACTGATATCACCACTCCCTCCCTTTACAAACTCTATTTCACTCAAACTATCCAACAAGCTGGCTTTGTTATTTCATCCATTGTCACTGTACCTTCACACTCTTTGTTCCTCATGCCAGAGATGCATAGGCTGCCTCTGGAGTTTTCAGCTTTCAGAGGGTGGGGGAATAGAGCAACTGATCTGGCTTGCAGTCCTTAGTGGTGATCCTAGGGTGAGGAGGAGCACTGGTGTGACAGAGCTGGTGATGGCTATGGAGAGAGAATCCTATTCACAGTTCCAGGACAGAAAAGAGTGCTTATGCTTGCTTACAGACCAGAGTGCAGACCAGGAGAGCACACTTTTCCTTTGATCATACCACTTTGGAGGAACTGAGAATTTACAGATTCCTAGAGATATCTCTGAAAACTGCACAAAACCCCTGAAACTTGAGGCAGTCCACCTTCCACTTAACAAAAAGCTGAAAAGTCAAGTAGTTGACTGAGGAAGTGACCAAAAAGGGGGGAAAATAGGAATATAGATATTTCCTTACTACAAGGAAGATCAAAGTATACAACAGGAGGAAGACAGCAAGGTCAAGGCTTCTTCATCCAAAGCACTCCCCCCCAAAAAATGAAATGGTCTTAGGCCATGGAAGAGTTCAGAAAGAATTTTGAGAAGCAAGTAAAAGAAGTAAAGGAAAAATTGGGAGGAAAAATGAGAACGATGCAAGAAAATCATGAAAAACAAGTCAATAACTTGCTAAGGGATACCCAAAAAAATGCTGAAGAAAATAATACCTTTCAAAATAGACTTACCCAAATGGCAAAAGATGTCCAAACACCAAATAAGGAGAAAAATGCCATAAAAAAAAAAAACAGAATAAGTCAAAGGGAAAAAGAAGTCCCAAAGTTCACTGAAGAAAATAATTCCTTCAAAATTAGAATGGGTAAAATGGAAGCTAATGACTTTATGAGAAATCAACAAACTATAAAACAAGCCAAAAGAATAAAAAAATAGAATACAATGTGAAATATCTCATTGGAAAAAAAATGACCTGGAAAATAGATCCAGGAGAGATAATTTTAAAATTATCAGACTACTTTGAAAACTGTGATTAAAAAAAGAGCCTAGACATCATCTTTCAAGAAATTATCAAGGAAAACTGCCATGATATTCTAGACCAGAGGGTAAAATAGAAATGGGAAGAATCCACCAATCACCTACTGAAAGTGATCCCAAAGGAAAACTCCTAGGAATATTGTGGCTAAAATCCAGATTTCCCAGGTCAAGGAAAAATATTGCAAGTAGCCAGAAAGAAACAATTCAAGTATGATGGAAACACAATCAGGATAATACAGGATTTAATAGCCTCTATACTGAAGGATCAGAGGACTTGGAATATGATGTTCCAGAGATCAAAGGAGCTAGAATTAAAACCAAGAATCACCTACCCAATAATACTGAGTACAGTACTTCAGGTGAAAATTTCAATTAAATAGAGGTCTTCCAATCACTCTTGTTGAAAAAACGAGAGCTGAATAGAAAATTTGACTTTCAAATGTTTCTGCAAGCAAAGATGATATTTGTAACTCATGAGACCTTTCTCAGCATTGAAGTACTTAGAGAGAATATGTGTGTGAATACACTTATATATGTGTGTATGTGTATGTATGTATGTATGTGTATATTATAGATGTATATGTGTGTGTGTGTATGTGTGTGTGTATAGACAGAGGACATGGGGTGAGCTGAATATGAAGGGATGATACCTAAGAAATAAAATTAAATGTTGAGAGGAATGTACTGAAAGAGAAAGGAAGACGTAGAATGTAGTAAATCATCTCATATAAAAGAGGCAAGAAAGAGCTTTAACAATGTAAGAGAAGAGGGAGATAGTGAAAGGGAATAAGTGAGCCTTACTCTCATCAGATTTGGCTTAAGGAGGGAATAAAACACATTCAATTGAGCATGGAAATGTATCTTACCCTGAAGGAAGGCAGGGGGGAAGGGGATAGGAGAGGGAGGATAATAGAAGGAATGACAGATTAGGGGAAGGGATAATCAGAAGCAAACACTATTGTGGGGGAACTGGTCAAGGGAGGGAATGGAATAAATGAAGGTCAGGACAGGATAGAGGGAAATGTGATTAGTCTTTTGCAACATGACTGTTATGAAAGTGTTTTGCATGGCTACACATGTATGACCTATATTGAATTGCTTGCTGTCTCAATGAGGATAGGGAGGGAGGGAAGGAAAGAAAAAGAAGGGAGAGAATGTGGAATGCAAAACTTTAAAAATGAATGTTAAGAATTGTTTTTGCATGCAACTAGAAATAAGTTTTACAGGCAATGGGGTATAGAGATCTATCTTGCACTATGGGAAAATAGAGGGGAGGAGGATGGGAGATGGAGACATGATAAAATGGAAGGCAGATTGGGAAAAAGGGTGGTTGATGTGCACACTGTCCTGGGATCAGGGGAGAGATGGAGAGAAAATTTGGATTGCAAAATCTTGCGGAAGTGAATGTTGAAAAGTGAAAATAAATTGTATTTTTAAAATTACACGTAATTGGGAAATATATAAATAAATATTTTAAGAAGAAAATCACTTTGGTGATTGAATAGAGGATGGACTAGCATGGGAAGAGACTTGAGGCAGGCAGATTCACTGGCAGGTTATTGCAATACTTGAGGTATGAGATGAAGAGGACTTGTACCAGAATGGTACCAGAAGGGGGCTTTCCAAGAGATGACGCAAAGGTAAAATGAATCAACCTTGACAACAGGTTGGTTATGTGTAGTGAAATATAGTGAGGAATTCAGAATGACTGTTAGCTTGTGAGCCTGAAGGATCGATAGTACAGTGTTACCTTCTACAGTAATAGGCAAGGGAGGGATGGTTCAGGAGAAATGATAATGAGTACTGTTTTGAACATGTTGAGATTAAAACATCTACTTGACACCCACTTAGAGATATCTGACAGGCAGTTGGAGAAGAGACATTAGAAGCCAGCAGAAATTTTAGGATGAGATATATAAATTTGAGCATCATCAGCATAGAGATGATAATTAAATTCATGGGAACTGGTGACATATTTTATTTGAAGAACGACGATGGAGAAAATGTTGGATTTGACAATTAAGAAATCATTGATAGCTTTGAAGATATCAGTTTCCCTGGAATAAAAAGTTTGGAAACTACATTTTAAGAGGTTAAGAAGAGAGTGGGAGGAGAGAGAGTGGAGGCACCTATTATATAGGGGCTTTTCAAGAACTTTAGCCACAAAGGGCAAAAGAGATATAGGGTGATAGAAGGGATGGAAGGATCAAGTGAGAGTTTTTTGAGGATGTGGGAGATATGGACCTATTGGGAAGCAGAGGAAAGGAGCTGACAAACAGGAAAAGAATGAAAATAAGTGAAAGAGGAGTAATGACAAAGACAGTGTTCTGTTGGAATATACAGGGTGGAATAGGATCATTTGAACAAATAGAGGCATTAACCTTGGTAAGGAGTAAGGCCACTTCATCACGTGAGACAGAAGTCAAGGAAGTAAAAAGTACCTGAGTGATGGTAAATGCGGAAGAGGGGAGAAGAGCTACCTCATGGCAAATGACTTCAATTTTTTTCTCTAAAATATGAGGTAAAGTTCTCAGCTGAAAGGGTAGGGGTAGGAGAAGGAGTAGGAGGTTTGAGGAGCAATGAAAAGATTGGATACATAGACAGACAGATAGATAGATAGATAGATAGATAGATAGATAGATAGATAGATAGATAGATAGATAGATAGATAGATAGACAGACAGACAGACAGACAGACAGACAGACAGACAGACAGATAGATAGATAGATAGATAGATAGATAGATAGCTATAGATTATATGTGTGTGTTTTATTTTTTAACTTCTATAAAGCAGTAAAGTGAACTAGTATTCTTGAGATAGTGGTCTATTGAATCTCTAATATTTTCTGTTTCAAACTGAAAGACATAGTGAAACATTGTACATTACTTTAGCATGTCTATTAGATCTATCCACAGATGAACAAGAGTGACAGCCCTGAGGAAAAGTAAACCAACAGTTTAAGAAACTGAAGACCTTTCCAAGGGGTAAAGTGATGACTCATACACTAACCATTGCAAGAAAAAGACCAACAGATTTCATCCAATGTAAATTTTATCATACATGTCTTCATTTAGGTGTTCCCCTTTCGTCCTAATGGCCTGAGCCCTTTTTATCTTAATCAGTGGTCCTCAAATTTTCAGTCTCAGTACTCTTTCATTCTCTTAAATCTATTGATGGCAGTCTAAAGAACTTTCTTATGTAGGTTGTATCCATCCATATTTAGTATATGTTAAAGTACATTAGTGTTGTTATAAAAATAATTTGGTCCTTATGGATCCCCTAGAAGGGATTTGGAGTTCCCCAGAAGTCCCTGGATCACAGTTTGGTAATTGTTGATCCTAAGGTATTTGTCAATATAACATAAACACATATTGACTTCCTGAATGTCAAGAAGAAAAAAATTAATTCTTCTAATACAAGAAGTGCATTCAAATATTTGATGATTATTATGCCTTACTGAGGTATATTTTTAGGCTATTTCCTACAAGCAATCCTATATGAATGGCATGGCATACTAGGTCAATCCTGGTAATTTCTTTCTGCTCCTAAGCCAGCTTATGAACATCCTTCTTAAATGTAATGCAAAGAGCTAAACACAGTACTTTAGATGAAATGTGGTCATGACCTTATGAAATAACACAATGAAACTCTCTGCTCCTTCATTATGCAGAGTAGACGTCTAGTATATCCTTGAATTTACAGTAGCTTTTTTACTAATGTATCACACAATTCTTTGGTTTTAGACCACGAGATATGTTAGAAAAAAAAGTTACCTAGTTATTTTTCTCTAATCCTGAATTTTGCAGAGTATTTCCAACCCAAGTGAAGGAATTTATATTCATGAATATTAAATATTGTCAAAAAGTTAATTGTTCTGACCAAGACATTCCATGAGGTTTCTGAATGTGTCTTCTAATGTATTAGTTATCCTGCTCATCCAGCATCATTTTATATCCACTATCATCCTCAGATTTTATAACTATACCATTTCCATCCTCAACAAAATCATTAGTAAAAATTTTAAGCAGAATAATTCCAAATATTAATCCATGTGAAACCCTACATGAAAGGATGTTTCAAGTTGACCCATCCCATTAATTAGCAGGTGTATGTTGGAGACCATGACCAGTCAATCATTTGCTTTGATGCAAGAATTTCTCTTGTTTCCAAGAAAAAAAGTATAATTCACAAGTGGAGTAGCACAACAATATTGGAGCAATTAACTGGAACATTAATGAGTTTTCTGCAAACAAATCCAGTATCTTATGTAAAATCATAGAATCTGAGAGTTAGAAGGACCACAGCAGATATGAAGTCCAACCTACACCTGAAGGCACTATCTAGTTCTGGTATATCACATAAGATAGTGTGTGTGTGTGCATGTGTGTGTGTATGTGCATGCATGTGTGTGTGTGTGTGTCCTCTATTCAAAGGCCTCCAGTGATGAGGATCCCACCAGTTCTTGTGGTATCCCATCCTTTTAGATAACTTTAATTGTGAGGAAGTTTGTTGGTTGTTCTCTCTCCCCTCCCCGCACTCCCTATCATCAACACATCAATCCTAAATTTGCCTGTGTACCTTTTCTACCCACAGCTCCCCATTTGGCTCTCTAATGTCCTCAATCCAATCTCTTTTCTATAAGACAATTCTTCAAGTGTTTGAGAGCAGCTATCATCTTTGAGTTTCTCCAGGCTAAACATCCTCAGTTCCTTCATCCCATTCTCAAAGGACAGACTATATTATTTTATATCTTTTGGTGTCCAGGTTTTCTGCTTTATACTTTAAAAAATGTTGAGATCCTTAAAATGAATTCCACAAGTGGCTGTAAGCTGAACAATCCTCTAACCTATCCTTGACTCGAGCTCTTTTGGATTTTTACTTGAGGATATGAGATATACAAACAAGGAAGTTGACAGTAAGCCTGGAGTTTCCTGACTGCCTTCTCCATTCTGACTCATTATTGTCCAATCTTTAAAATGTCTATATATTGGAAGTGGAGTAGTACAAAATAGTGCCAAATTTGAAGTCATATGGCCTGGTTTGAATCTGCCCTCTCCAAATTACTGCCTATGTGACCTTGGGCAAGTTGTTTAACTTCCATGGTCCTCAGTTTCATCCTCAGTAAAATGTAGTGGTTGGACGAAAAAGACCCATCATCACATGTTGGAAATAACTGACCCTGTTTTAAGTAAGTTTAATATCTGAAAATATGGCTCATCTACTTTATAGCTCAAAACAGCTGTAACCATAGGCTCTGGCAACAATCTACCAGTTGAAGATTGAGTTACTTCAGAAGAGGTTACAGGAATAAGTAGACATGAAGCTTAACCCATGTCTGTTATGAGTCAGCTTGACTCTCTGCTGCAATCTTGACATTGGAATAAACCTGTAAAATACATTTGCAAAATGTAACCAAGTGATAAAACATGATTCCTTCCTTTAAAGCGCTTTTAATTGAATACACCTGGTGTGGTTCTCCCCCAATTTATGTTAATGCCACACACAGTCAAGCCTGCTCCCATTACCAATTAAACAATAAAGCTGTTTAAACAAGTAAATGTCTTATATGCCAAGGCCATGAATTTAAAGAAATATGTGATGTGTATGTTCTTATTCCCATTTGATAAAGATCAAAGCCATCTATGTTTCCTAACCTGCCACATAACAGGCAGCCTGCACTATAAAACCCTGGTCACACAAATGGTCCCTCTGCTCCATCTGTTTGATTTTTCTTAGATAGTGAGAGGAATTCTCTGATGCAGCTGGCTAAAGTTCTGGATCAGTTTAAGGCCAAGAATAAGATTCCTTAACACTAGAGGAATATAGCTCAGTTTCCTGGATGCTCATTAATGTGTCATCTCCTTAAAGGTGTTGCCATAAGCAGAGTCTCTCTGGCTCAGAGCCATTGTCTTGATCATTTCCCATATGATTTTACAGAATCTGCATAAAATCTCAAGGTCAGGCAGGAGGATGAAGATTTTGTTTTCATCCATGCACACAATCTTTTATTTGTGTGTCTCTGTGTACTTGTACCCAGTGAATTAAAAGCATAACACCACAGCAAAGATAGATCCAAGGACTAGTGAGGACTAGTGAGTAGAAGTCACAAAAAGGCACATTTTGAGTCAATGAAGCAAAGAACATTCTAACAATTTGAACTGTACAAAAGTGGAATGTGGAGGTCCTCAGGAGGAAATAGATTCTTCCTTCTTGGAGGTCTTTAAATGAAGGCTGCATAGCCCATGTCAAATAACTTGTAGTGGAAATTCTGATTAGTATGGGGCCTCTAGAAGGGGAAAGGCAGTTCTAAGTATCAGGAAAGGATCATGTCAGTAGCCACCAGCAACATAGAGCTCAGGAAAGAGTGTAGACTCTGGACTGAGGACATGAGTTCAAATTCTACCTCAGTTTATTCATCTTGCACAAATCTCTCTAGGATTAATTCCTTAATCTGCAAGTGAAAATCATTTCTAGTGTAATCTTTGAGATATGATTCCAATGTGTCCACTGCCTTAGAGTTATACAGTGTTATATGGGGACACACATATAAAGTACTTGTTTTCACTACAGCTTTAAATGTTAAATGGCCTCTTTATGAATGAAATGCAATCATGTATCTCTGACCTGTAAATTGTCAATACCTGATTCTTCATATCAGTAACTAACTGATATGATAAGTAAGAGAGTCAACAAACATTTATAAAGCATCAACTATGTGCCAGGTACTATGAATCAAAGTGATTCAGTAGAAAATTTGCAAACAACTATATACATGTGGGTTAAATTGGAAATAAACTCCGAGGGAAGGTTCTAGGATTAAGGAGGATCAGCAACAGTGACTTGGAGATAGTGGGATGATGAATGAAGCCAGAGAAGGAGAGAGAGACAGAGACAGAGAGACAGACAGAGAGACAGACAGACAGAGAGAAAGAGACAGAGAGAGAGACAGAGACAGAGACAGAGAGAGAGGGAGACAAAGAGAGACAGAGAGAGAGGGAGACAGAGACAGAGAGAGACAGAGAGAATGTACTGGGGACAAACTAAATGGCACAAGATCAATAAGTGGAGTATCAAAATGGATTCTGGGAAGATGGAGGAGTAGGGCAAAAAATTCCAATCTCTCAAGATTTTCATCCACAAAAGAGTTAAAATAGCACCTTAGGGCAAACAAAGAGTGGGTAGTGATAAATAAGAATAGGAGCACAACTGGGGCAATTCAGGAAGATAGCAAGAAAAATCCCAGGAAGAGGTTTGCTCCCAGTGAAGAGTAAACACCTCCAGGCTAGGTTCCATTTTAAGAACAAGCTGCAAGTCTCTTAAACTTAAACCAGTAACAAACCCTGGGCTTAGTTAGTTTGAGAGGCTGCATAAGCCCCAGCAACAAGAACTTTTACCACCAGATAGTGGGTAGAGTTGGGCATTTGAGCACAGGAAGATTGAGAGAACCTCTGCTGATAAGGAGTGCCAGATCCAACTGTGCCATGAAGAGCAGGATCCAGCACATGCCCAGTGAGTGCAGAAGCAGTGGGACAGAAAGCCCCTGACTGCTGGCATTTACAAGAGGTTGAAGGTTTGGCTTGGTTTCCAAGGTAGAGGGGACAACTGATGATCTGGGGCAAGAGGCACCATTTCCCAAAACTCAGGGCTAGAGGTGATTACAAAAATTAAGCTATTATCACAAAAAAATGCACAGGCAAAGGAGAAAGAATCCAACTACCGAAAGCTATTATGGAAATAGAGATGGCTGGGGTTCATCTTCAGAGAAGGATATTGAAGTAAAGAAACCCCCAAAGAGTAACATCAAATGGTCACCTGCCCAAAAGAATGTATAGAAGATCTTTAAAAAAGACTTTAAAAATTAAATGACAGAGATGGGAGAAAAATTGAAAAAGGAGATCCAGAATCTTAAGGAAGAAAATTGAAAATTAGAATTAGGTAAAGTGAAGCCAGTGAAATTGTAAGAGATAAAGAAATAATTAAAATATGAACAATGGAAAAAATAGAAAAGAAAGTGAAACATCTTACATGAAAAACAACAGATATGGAAAATAGATTAAGAAGAGAAAATATGAAAATAATTGGACTAAATGAAAGTTATTATCAAAAAAAGAATCTTGATACAATAATACAAGAAATAATTAGAGAAAATTGTCCTAAAGCATTAGAATGCAGGGTTGGGGGGAGTAGAAATAGAAAAAATTCATTTATCACCACTTAAAAGATATCCTATGAGAAAAACTCATAGAAATATCATAATCAAATTCCAAAACCCCCAGCTCAGGGATAAAAATATTAAAAACATCAAGATTAAAACAACTTAAATATGATGGAGCCACAATTAGAATTACACAAGACCTACCTAGCAGCAAAGACATTAAAGGACTGCAGGTCTTAGAATACAATATCTCAAAAGCAAAGGAACTGGGGCTCAGTCAAAAATATCATACCCTGCAAAGTTAAGCATTATTTGGAATGGAAAAAAATGGACATTTGATAAACTGTCAGACTTTCGAGACTTCATTAACAAAAATCCTGAACTTCATCGAATTTTTGACATACAAGAACCAAGAGAAATATAAGGTCTATACCAAAGATTGATTATAACAGATTCATAAAGACAGACTGTTTACCTTTTATATGTATAAAATGTATGTCTAAAACTCTTATTAATAACTGGATAGCTCATAATAAAGATTGGGATAAACCATAACTATGATATTAATTTTAAAAGTAAAACTATTTTGGAATAGCTAAAAGAGTGATTATTTTATACAAACGAAGTGAAAGAGGAAGAATTGATAAAGAGGAATTATATGGGGAGGAGAGTTGGTAGTTCTGGTAACCTGCTTTCATTGGTAATAGGTTTAAGAGGGAACAATACATAGATATTTAGAAGAATATAAAAATCTTCTAAATTCAGAGGAAACAAAACAGTAGCAGTATAGGAAAGGAGGAGAGGACAAGGGAAGGATTTTTAGAGGAGAGAGTGAGGGAATAGATAAAAAGGGGTATAAAACTGTGTTTAGATTTATGGGAATGGGAGGATAGGGGAGGGATCCTTGGAGGGGGATAAGCAAGTAATAGGAGGGAAGGTATTGGATAAAAGTTAAGTAGAGGAGACAGGAAGGATAGGAAACAAGGAATATACACTAACATAAAAACCAATGATCAGGTGTAGAATAGGGTGGGGAAAATATATGTCTATATATGTATGTATATATGTATATGTATATTTATATATCTATATCTATAGAGAAACATATCTAAACTTTATTGTGGCCTTCTGGGGGGGAAGGGAAAAAAAGAACAAAGTAAAAAAGTGTATGACAGAGAATGAAAGAACTAACAAGGAAGCAAATATGTACAATTTTTAACACAAGTATTATTTATCAAGGCTTTCTTGAAATGAAAATACATTGTCACATAATTTGAATCCTTTCTCATGTTCTGCTATGCATATTACATTTATTTCTTTTTAACTTTGTATTTAAATTCTAATATTTAAGTTTATGATATGTTTTTATTTCTTTTCTGTATTCTATATTTGTGTTCTTGCATTTAAGTCTAAAATAAAATTAAAAAAAGAAATGGAGTTATCATGCATATAGAACTGCAATGTCACTGAATCAGAGGATGTAGTATGGGGAAAAGGCAATATATAGTATAAGAAGACTAGAATATTAGCAATGGGCCTTGTTATATCGAGGCCAAAGAGAGAATTTTATATTTGACCCTGGAGACAATAGGGAGCCACTGATTTGATTAAATAGGGTGGAAGGGGAGGTGATGTAGTCAGACTCACATTTTAAGAAGAACAATTTGACAGTTCAATGGAGGATGGACTGGAGTAGGGAAAGATTCAAGGCAAGGAGATCAAACAACAGGTTATTACAACAACTGAAGTGTGAGCTGATAAGGTCTGCACTAGGGTAATAACAGAACAGAGGAGAGAAGGGGGCATGTAAGAGAGATGTTATAAAGGCAGAAATAATAGGATTTAGCAGAACTTAGCAAATGATTGGATATGGAGGATGAGAGTGAAGAGTCAATGATGGCACCTAGATTGTGAGCCTGAGAGGATGATGATTCTCTTAATGGTAACAGGGAAGTTGGGAAGAGAGGGATGTGTGAGGGGAAAGATGATGAGTTCAGTTTGAGTTCTGTTGAGGTTAAGATGTCCACTAGGCATTTAAGATGTCTAATAGGTAGTTAGAGATATGAGACTGGAAAGCAGGAAAAAGATTAAGGCTAGACAAATGTAAATGAGAATCATCTGCATAGAGTTGGTAATTTAATTTATGAGATCTACTGAGATCACCAAGTGAAATAGCATAAAGGGAACAGAGAAGAGGACCTGGGACTGAGCCTTGGATGACCCTCACTGTTCATAGGGATGATCTGGATAAAGATCCAGCAAAGAGGCTGAGAAGGAACAGTCATACAGGTAGAATGAGATGTAGGAAAGAGTGGTTATGAAAACCTAGAGAGAAAAGATTATCAAGGAGATGTGCTAGTATCAGTAATTGCTGGGAGATCAAGAAGGATTAGGATTGAGAAAAGTCATAGATTTGTCCAATAAGAGATCATTAATAATTTTGGGGAGAGCAGTCTCCATAGAATGATGAGATAAGAACCAAACTGCTGAGAGTTAAAAGATGAGAGGAACTGAAGTACAGACACCTATCATGGGTAAATTTACTAAAGAGTTTAGCCAAAAAAAAAAGGAAAAGAAAGGTAGCTAGAATGGATGGATAGGTCGGATGGGGGAAAACATGAGTGTATCTGAACGTAGTATGAACCATCCAGGGAGATGTTGAAGATGAGGAAGAGAGAGGTTGGAGTGCTCAATGTACTGGAGAAGATGGGACAGAGTTGTGCATACAGAGAGGGTTGTTTTTGAAAAGAGAAGATCAATCCCTTTTCTTGAGACAGTGATAAAAAACAAAAAAGTTTCAAAAGGCATCTGAGTGGTATAAGAAGAGGAAGGGAAGAGGTATTTCTTGGCAAAAAGCCTCATCTTTTTTCTGTAAAGTATGAGACAAGGTTTTCAGATGAGAGAGTAGGGAGAAAGTATTGGAAGATTTGAGAGTGAATGAAAAGGTTTGGAAAACTGCTGTAGTGAATGGAATTTGAGTCAATTTGTGAGATGTAAAAGGATCTCCTTGCCACAGTGAGGACTCAGTTGAAATTATGTAGCATAAATTTGTAGTGGACCAAATCAGCATGGTTTAGTGATATTCTCCATCTTCATTCAACAGCATGTGAGTAGGAGCAAAGGCAATTTCAGGGTTTGTGAACATACAAGTGGTGTATTTGTTGTTTATGGCAACAAGATCAAGGGCATGACCATCCCTGTGTGTACCCGAGGTATGGGGAGCTGTTTTGAGATATGTTGGAGTACATTGTTGTTTTCGGAGTTGTTCAGTTGTTTCAGTTGTGTCTGACTCTTCATGACACCATTTGCGGTTCTCTTGGCAAAGAATCTTCTCCATTTCCTTCTCCAGACAATCTTATAGATGAGGAAACTAAACCATGACAAATGAGTAAACTGAGCAAATGGGAAGTTAGGGTGTTAGAAGGAACATCAGTATGCATGTTGAAGTTCCCTAATATAAAGACAGAGGATGAGAGGAGAGAAATAGTCTCTTAACTCGTTGAGGAGGAAAAATAGAAGTTGACGGACGGTAGCCTCCAGAATCTTGAATGGGTAGTAGATATGCATTGAGTGAACTCAAAGGAGGAGAGGTTACTAAGTGTATGGTGAGAGAGAGTGAGTGAGCTTGACAGTGACAATGAGAAGCAGGAAATATTTTAACTCACTGTCATAAACCATGGGTTGAGAATATGAGTCCAAATGCAACCTGTACTGAAAACAATGGCAAGGGAGGTTGCGTTATCAAGAGGGAGTTGGGAAGCAGTCAGTGGGGGCACCAAGAATAGGGTTGATCAACTGCATCTGGGGATTTAGAATCCCTGGGTTGGTGAAGGAAGGACAGGGTGGAAGCATGTTAATAATTGAGGCATATATTTAGCTGTTGTATTGTTGAAACAAGCAAGTTAGTATGTCCATTTGCTCTACTGTTCTCTAATTCAAGAGCTATAGCTCAAAATTGCTTTCCTCCTAAATGTTTGCATTTAACAGTAGTAGTTCAGAACAGCACAACCTATTGATTTTAGGATAAAAATACAAATGGCAGTCATTGGATTTCTAGCACCAGGGCTCAAAACTTAGCTAGGCTTCCAAGAGGTCCAGTGATAAACACAGAGGGGCTAGGTCAGAATCTGATGCCAGTGGACTGCTGCACAGATTCTCTCCCTAGGAGAGATCACTTCCCAAACACTCTGTGGATACCAGGCTTCAGCACCCCAAGTTCTGTCCTCTGGAGCTAAGGAGAGCGAGGCTCAATCTGCTTCTTCATTATATCCCTACAAACACTCAAAGACAGGAGCTAGGTCATATTCTCCTGAATTTTCTCCTCTCTAAGGTAAATATATTCATATCCTTCAACTGATCTCCATATAACAGCATTACAAGTTTTCTCAACTTAACAAACTCAGATCCTGTGTATGCTTCCAGTATTGTGATAGATATAATCTTGGTACTCAGCCCAGCTATAGGACTCTAACTACTTTAACTGTAAACTGAGCTCTGAAAGTGATATATGTATGTAGAGTAACATAGATATAAATATATACACACATTATATATATATATATATATATACATATGCACACATATAGCAATACATATATATTATACACATATAATAATAATATGCACATATTTTATATTATATGTGTGTGTGCCTGGGGGGAAGGGATTGAGAAACAGTGAGAAATGGAAGGCTATATTTTAACAGACTAATAAAGCATCAGTCAGCATGCTCATAGAGCACCACAACCTAGAAGACAACCTAGAAAATAGTCCTGGATCAATAGCATGATTTGTCCCTTTTTTTCCATATCAGTTTTAAAATCTATTCCAGTCTCAGTTCCCAGCCAAAAAAAAAAAAGTGATATCCTCTTATAGTCAAATACACTGGACTAATAAAATCCCTAAATTTTATTGTGACCTAGTCACTATTAAAATTAGTGACTCTCATTCCAGGCAATGGCCATAAGACCCATTTTGAGAACTAGGAAAATGCCTACCTTCACAGACAAATAGAAACTTGACAGATAACAAATGAGATCACATGAACTCAAAGTGAAAACATATCCACTCAAGAAGTCCCAAGCGTAAAGTGAACTGTCCAAGACAATTGAAACTGGATTGAGAAAGTGCAAATACCAATGCATGCAGCAGCAGCTGAAGGATAGCACTGAAGCAGCCTAAGTGAAATGCCTCCTTATTAGTTATTGCCTTCCATCTTCCACCACCCGCCCCCCCCCCCCCACTTTGTTGAAGGTGCTCAGTCCAGGCTATAAGAATCAATGGTGGTGACTGGATTTTTCCTACCTCTTTTACTCAATGTCATAACTAAGAGAAGTGAGGACCCTAGAAAATTCTCATAATTCTTTAAGTGCCCATGTTTGTATAGTTGGAAATGCTGCCTATGTAGTCTTGGGATTCCAGTCTAAACTATCTTATGACTTTTGTGTATGTGCCTAGATTCTCCCTCACTGACTTCGGCTCCAGGAAGGCATATTATCTCTGTTTCCTTGGGCATAAAGGTCTTTGTGTCTAGGTGTCTTTAGTACATGTTTAGTTGTGGATATGAAAAGGGCCTAAGGAATTAAGCTTGAACTGGAAAGATTGTTCCAAGCAGTAGGAGCATATGAATCCTGGCCTCAGACTAATGTCTTAAAGTGTGTCTTTGAGGATCTTGTAGTCTCTACTGTGAAGGAACTATGCCCTCAAATTAAAGAAGGCCCAACTTTACAGAGAGACTGTGAGCAGAATCCTCCCTTCTAGAGGAACTTCTAAGGTTCTTGCTGTCCTTTCTGTGGTATTGCTCTGAAATTTCCAATCGCTTTATCACATCTTAGAGTATTGTCTATGCCCCATCTACTGTCCATCATACTTAATAACTTCAAAAACTAGCACTTGAAGACCAGCCAGTCTCTCAGATCACCATCCAGTGTGCCATTCAGTCAGTAAACATTTATTAAGCATCTATCATTTCTCAGGAACTGTGCTCAGAATAAAAAGAAAGTCAAAAGACAGTCTCTGCCCTTAAGGAGCTCATAATCTTATGGGGAAAGATAAAACATAAAAAGCTGTAAGGACAGTGGGGGAAGCCTTGATGGAGTCCAGTATTGATAGAGTCCAGAGGTGTACAGCTAGGTGAAAAATGAAGAGATAACTGCCCTCCTCCTTAAATGGAGAATCTAGAGAAGCTTTCTGCTCTCCATCCTCTGCCGTCTCCAAATAAAAGGAGTGATGACCTTCAGGAACAGATAGGTAGTACTGATGAAGTGTAAGTTCCAGGGTACATGCAATTCCCTGGAATTGCAGTGAAGTGGAAAGTGAGGGCATATGTACAGTCATACAAGGACAAAATAGCTTACTGACTAGCACACAGTAGGTTCTTAATAAATGTTTGTAGATCCTTTGCTGTTACCACTATTCAGCACCATTCTTTAGGGATAAAAGGCAGGAAGCAAGGTCAGCTGGTAAAATTTAGATGAATTCTGATCAGTTGTAAAAGATCCAGTGTGGCATAATGGTACAGAGTGATGGATGTGTATTCATGAAGAGCTGAAATCCCACCTCTCAGCTCTTCTTAGCAATATGGCTACAGTAACCTACCTTAGCCTTCATTTTCTCACCTGTAGAATGGAAATTGTAATTGTGAGATGTGTCTATATGGTTGTGAAACTAAAATGAGATACTGGTGCATAAAATTGTTTGAAGAATTTAAAGTGATATATAAATATATAAAAATTATTATTTAGCTATATCTGATATATATCTCATAAATGGTGAGTTCCTCAGTTCTAGTGCAGACTAGAAGTAGACAGAAAAGTAGATAAGACAGTAACCTAGCTCAACATGGACCTCAGTGGGTATTATACTACAACCACCACAACAAGGATAAAATAAGGAGAGAAGATAAAGGAACAAACACTACAGATGTTACCGCCATACTACTTCTCCCAGCCTCTTCCTGCACTTACTCCCGCACATTCTCCACCTCCTCTCACCACAACCTTTAATGATTCTCACCAAATTCTTTCTCACCACCAAACGCTGATCTCCTTCCACATATCCCACCAATGAATTCTGCAACAATTCAAAACAATGCAGTTTTCTAAGAATCTGATATTTCCCAGCAGAAACACTGATGCTTAATCAGCTATTCCTTGTTTCATTTTCCCAAAGTGGTAGACATATTTGAGGAAAACCTCCTCTGTGCTGCTCTGGGAACCATTTGGCATTCTGTTGCTCCCCTCAGTCCCACAATACCGTAATCTCTTATCACCTGGATCCTTCTGAGTTTGAGATGGTGGCACACCATTCACATGAAAATGCCTACAAGACTCTTGGAGATACCTAACGAACTAAGGAGAAGATCAGGGCTGGGTATATAGATTTGGTCATTCATCTGCAGAGAGTCAATAGCACAAGTTATGAGACTTCCCAAATCCTCCAAGTGAGAAGTGAGATGATCAAGGAATAAGCCTTGGCAAAGGCCTACGGCTGGGAATAGGGGAGGATAGGGGAGTAAGAGAAGGAACTGGCAGAAAGATAACAGAAGAGGATAGTATAGTGATCTGTTACAAAAGGCAAGGGAGAGGGAAACTTAGTGAGGTCAGGGAGAATGAAAACTGAATAAAGGCCTTGGATTAAATGAATGGGAGTTGACTGTGCCTTATTCAAGTATACATTCCAAGATGTTAAAGCATGAGAGAGTGGGAGAGAAATGCCTCCTAGACTCTCTACTCAATCTTCCTCATAGCTGCCAAATGACTACTCCTAAAACACAGGAGCAACCACACTATTACCCTGTTCAGGAATTTCCAGCAGTTTGCTCTTACCCCTAAGATAAAATACAAATTTCTCTTTCCAGTATTTAAAGTGCTTCACCCTCTGATTCCAGCCTACTTTTTCCAAACATTACATGTTCATTCTCTTTACCATTCTTTTGTCGTTTACCAATGACTTTTGTTCATTCAGTTTTCAGTTGTGTCCACCTCTTTGTGACCCCATTTGGGGTTTTCTTGACAAAAATACTGGACTAGTTTGCCATTTCTTTCTCCAGTTCATTTTACAGATGAAGAAACTGAGGTGAGCAGTGTAAAGTGACTAGTAAGTGTCTGGGATCACATTTGAGATCACAAAGATGAGCCTAACTCCAGACCTGACAGCCTCTCCACTGTCACATAACTGCTCTACGCCTGAATTGTTGTTCTCCAAACATGGCATTCCATTTCTATCTCCCATATCCTTTCTTTAAAATGCTATCCCTCCTTATCTCTGCCTCTTAGAATCATTGTTTCCTTCAAGGTTTAACTCTACTGTCATCTATCAAATAAGTTTTTTTTGATATCCTTCTTCTCCAAAACTTCTATTTTCACTTTGTATGGATTTTGTATTTATTTATTAAAGGACATGTTGTTACTTTTCCTCCCCATTAGAATCTGATCTCCTTGAAGAGTAGGGATCATTTTATTTTTGTGTTCATATTCACAGCATCTAGTACATACAAGAATTTAATTTTAAAAGATACCTCTTTTGTATGATCGAAAGAATAGACCACACATAGAAGAATGTTACCAGTGAATGAGAGGAGATTAAGAGCTTGGTAGTTTGAGGGGTCAATAGCATCTAGCACAGTGAGTGCTTTTTATTTATCTACCCAGAAAAGGGAGATCCATGCATTTTGGAAGGCAGATATGATAGGGACAGTGGAAAAAAGCCAATGTAGATGTCATAAGTACAGGAGGTTAGCCTTGGAAAGATGCTTCTTACCTTGAGACAGTTGGGCAGAGGGAAAATATGGATATTTTTAAAAAGTGATTTGAGGTGAAGAATATCAAGACCCAGCTGGAAGTCATCAAGAAATGATGGGTTAAATGATGGGCCACACCCACAAGCACTAACAGAGCCAGGCAGCAGCATATAATAAAAAGTACTGAATGAGAAATCAGAAGCTCTGAGTTCAAATCCTTCTTCTTTTGATTCTCTATATGAACTTGGACAAATCAGTACCTGATTGGGCCTTCATTTCTTTAATCTGTAAAATGAAGAGATTGAAAATGATATTTAAGGTCTCCTTCAGCTTGTTATAAGCCAAAATGCTACAAAGCTGAGTCTAAGTTATTCATTCAGCCATTGGGGGTTAGTTTTGAGCCTGATTAGGAGACAAGCTTCTTAACTCTTTTTGTAGCCAGGGAGTATAGATATGTACACAGGAAAAACAGGTGAAATCTAGGGATTGTAGAATCATTGCATTTAGAGTTGAGAGAGACCTTAGCAGTCATCTGCTTACCTTTATTCTGCAGGTAAAGAAACTGAGGCTCAAACGTGTAAAGTTATTGGCCTAAAGCCACAGAGGCAGGAAGTATCAAAGCTAGGATTCACTTTCTGGCTCCAAATACAATGCTTTTTCCATTACCCCAATTCCAACCTTCAAAAGGAGGCTGGGAGAGTCAGATATGAAAACAACAGAGCTTTACTGAGTTATTACTAAATAACTTGTCTCTGCAACAAGTGCATCTGCTTCTCCCCCTCCCACCCCAAGTCCAGGATTCACTTTTCCATGATCTCTCTGCAGGCCATTTCAGTCTTAACTTGCCAGTTTGTCTCTCCTGCTCAATTTCATTGTTTCTTTAAAGAAAAAAAGTTCTTCCCTCAGCCATATAGTTCTTTTTATAACCCCTGTTTTACAGGGTTGGCATTCAGAAAATGTATCTTGATGGATTGATTGATATTTTAAATTTAAAGTACCTCCACCCCAGTATTAGGCTGCCCAAATTCATCCCTACCAGCTTCCATTGACTCTCATCAAATGTTTTCTTACAACCAAACATTAGTACAACTGGGAATTATATGTAGAAAATTATGTAGAATTATATGTAGAAAAGAGGGCAAGTATTATAATTCAGAAAAAAAAAAAAACCTTTTATCTTAGGTAGGATGGTATTTCTCCATCCAAGAAACTGTTTCTGCCTTAGCTGTACTTTCTTCTTAGGCTGGATACCTTCTATGTCTTGCCCTTACCTGCAAAATTCTCTCCCCTAAACTTGTCACTTTGTGATCAAAACTCTGTTATATCAACTTCACTCAAGATTATTCAAAATCTCACTCTGTGATTTCATACTCAATTAAGGAAGATCTTAGGAATTCCAGAAAAGAGAATTATGCTACAATGAGTTCTCAAACCAAGAAAATTCTCCACTGAGTTAAGACGTTCAACACCTGGGAATAATCAGATCCCACTAAGTATAGTGTGTGTGAAGAAACTGTGACTTTGGGCAAGTATGTCAGTTGTTCAGGTCATGTCCCTCTAAAGATCTAAATAATGGTTAGAAATCTGATCCGGATCCTATGCTGCATTAACAGCCAGACTCCTGAATAATAAATCTGCTTCAGCAACACAAATATTGTGAATTTAGTTCAAGGTTAAGGCCACAGAGTTCTTGTTTCACCTAAACGTGCTTCCATATACTTTTCCACCTAGGAGTTTCCTATTTTTTCTTTCCAGACTAGTACTCAAATGTGGAGCTTGGATGAAGTCTTTGAGGCCTGTAACTAATCAATTTCTACTTCCAAATTTAAAATAAATAAATAAAATAAAAGATCTTTCTAAAGCTTCTATTATTTATATCCAGATACATAAAATAATAGAATGAAATTAGCTTAATAGTCAGTAGACATTGACTTGAGTTTTGATTTTGCTACTTTGCCTTGGGCAAGTCACTAAACTACAAAATGAGAGGAATGAGCTGGATAAACTCTACTTTCATTGATAATTTGATTCATAGTGTATTCATTTCTACCTTTTTGTGTTTTGTTTTATTTCTGTCTTACTTTCATGGTCATTACCCAGACTGTTGGTATCTCCACTAGGAGATGAGAACCAAATAGAAAAAAAAAGATAAAGTTCAAACTAGTCATTATTGCTCCCAGTCAACTCTGATAAAAAGTTAGATGAAATTATTGACCAACTTGAGTGCCTGAGAGCAGGTTCTTCAGCAGATGCCAGTGGCCTATAAAAGTAATGCTTGAGATTGATGAGAAGAGAGGATTACAGCACAAACAGCAATTACCACCACAAGGAGTGCTGGACCACTTTAGCTGAGAATGTGTAGAAACTCACTTTCCCTCTTCAACTGTGGTATCTGCCCATGCAATGTGATCTTAGGAGCATCACAAGGTCTAGAATACTAAAAGCTCTTTCCTCCAACTGGATTTTAATTTCAATCATGAGAGTAATCCAAAGGACATATATATATTTCCTTTACAATCTTGAAAGTCTTCCTAAAACTGCATATATTATATTAGAACCATAGCTATAGAATCACGAACCTTTGGAGCAACAGGCGACATCAGCAATCAGCCGAATGACAGAAATTCAGAGTTGGAAAATATCTTAGAGGCCATCTAGTTCAACCTATCATGTGCCTACTATCTACACAGCTGCTTACAAGTAGTCAGTCGCCCCTTATAAACCTCCACTGGGCAGTAGAAGCACCAAGAAGAAGGATGGGAAGCTAGAGCTGCTCAGATCTCCACTGGCATGAACACTAATCAAGATGGCACTGCCCTAGTGCTGCTTGCTGCTGGCCACTACACTCTTGAGTAAGCAACTTTCTGTTGCCATAGTTGTCATCATTTTGCTCAATTCTAAAACCCAGACCCTACCATGCCTGATGAGGATGCCTGGCTGGAAGGCACCTGAACCCCTCTGAATGAATTATCTTGCCTCAGCAAGCTGCTGATCAACAAGAAGGTATTTAAGACACTATTGGTGATTTGCTGCTCAAATACACAAAATTGAGACAAGCCGTATTTTGGAGAAATGCCAGCAATTTACTGCCCACAAAGCCATCCTCCAGAACCATGAAGGTGAGTTAACATTTCTGGGTTTTACAGTAAAGGTCCTTAGTATGTCCACATTTCATCAAAAACAGATTGTAATGGAATTGAGGAAAAAATATGAAGAAATTTCAAAGGAGAATAGAAGCATTTCAATAAATGCTCTTAAAAATGAAGAATGGACCAGGACAGTAAAAGAGATTTGCTTTGAAGAGTTGTCAAAAGCCATATTTATCAATCATTGAATATTATAAGAGTAAAATCCATTGTCAGTTAAAAAAATATAAGCCACAAGGATGCTTTGAAAAAATGCAGATTTTTTTCACTCTGTGAACAATGTGTTAACTCCAAATAATTGGATTTATAGTACTTTTGCTTTATATGACACTTGTATGTATTGCAATATACTTTGATATGCTGCAAACATTGAAAAGAACGGTGATTTCCAACTCATGAATATAAGTAGATTTTTAAAAAGACTCTTTTTCTCACCTAACAAAGACATTTTGGCCCTCTCCATGAAATAATGACTGACTTCTCGTACAAAGTACATTATGATTTGGACTAAACTGGTTTCATTTAGATATTGTTATACATAGCTTTAAAAGAAAATTGTGTTTTCAGGAAAGGCAATTGCAGGTTTAAGAAATGTCCAAAGGGGTTAAAAATCATTCCCTTTTGAAAAGGTCAATTTTTTCTTAAAGGCAGGAATGATTTTTCCCATGAAATTAATATCATCTCCATATCTATATTTGGGATATTTTTGGTATACAATTCTGTGCACAATTGTAATACTTAGTTTAGTTGGGCCTGGGACAGAATTTTCAGAGAACCGTCATATGTATTCTATGATCCTGAAAACCTATCTTTGTACTTTGGAATGTGTTATAAATTTTCTGACAATGTGTACTTCCTTTTCAGAAACACTTAACTCTACGTATAGCATTTGTTCAGTGTTTGAGGTAGCTTCTAAAGGTAGATTGGAAAGAGAATTTTGCTCCATTTGTTATTGCATGAATAAAGTGAAAGGGATCTGCTTTCATGAGAAATTCTGAATCTACTTTTGGATAGCTCTTATTATTTGGATGGCTTTTCCTTACATCAAGGCAATATTTGCCTCATCACTTTCATACATTGCTACTAATTCTTTTCTCTGGAGCCAAGCGGAACCAATCTAATCTTTCTTTAATATAACATAGCTTCTAATACAGTTTAATGCTCTGCAAACGTCATTCCAGTTGCCTGACATTCATATGGTATGTATCTGCTTGTTAGTGGTCTGTCACCATCCTGGACATCTTTTACTGAATGTGGTCTAGCTTGCCAATGGATGGCAAAATAATTAGAACATTGTGCAATCAAAAGAGTCTAAGTTTAAAGTGTTCCTTTCTCTAACCTCCCTCAAGGAGTGTACAATAGTAGGGATATATGTCTTTAAAATTAAGTTTTATGCTCTTACAATAAACATTCACATGGATATGTATACATATTCCAATATGTATGAAATGCCTATTATTGAAATAATGTAAGTGAAGCACCTGTAAACCTTGAAGTGCTACATAAATTCTACTGATGATGATGATAATGATGTGCAAAGCTTTGTGCTAGGAACAGTCAGATTTACATGGAGAAAATGGCACAAAACAAGTCCTAGAGCAGCTTGCACTTTACAGTAATCTTATCTGGAGTTAAATTTTCATTTCCTTTCTTGGAGGGGGTAATCCTACATCTGTATACCCAGCACTAATATGGAGCTTTCAACATAGAAGTCACTCCAAAATTATGTTATTTGATGCTGACGAATTAGAAGTTATACACTCTTTAAACCTTAAACTTGTGAATACTGTTAGGTATCCTGGTTGATAGCACAAACCTCATATCAAAATGGCTTAATATTTTATATATGAAAAGCATGATTTTCCATGATATTCACCATATGACCCTCCACTATAGTATAAAATTTTGCCTTGTCAAGACAAACAGATGAATGCTATCCTGTTTTGCATATGTTGTGGATTTCATTTATTTATGCTTTCTTGATCCTTGATCACCACATATAATTGAGAAATATCTGACTGAATGGTCTATTTCTAAACTTCTCCCTATCAAGAAGGACTGATACATTTTCATAATAATTTTATAAACTATTAACATTATGGTACTTTGTACACTTTCCCTATTGACAGTGATGTTATAAAAAGTCATAGTGCATGCTGGGTAATTCGCCCTGCAAACATTCACACAATATTAATTAATTCATCACCTAAAAGCTAACCATTGATTTTTTAATGGTTTTACAAATCTCTTTAAGCTTCTATGATGTGATTAAGAGAACATGTGTTTACTGTAAAGTATCTAACAAGTACAAGATGTCAGTCTTAGCAATAACCAAGAACTAAGATAGTAGTAGAGAACAAGGACACTGACGGGTTAAAAATCAATTCTCATCTACTGAAATTATATAAAGTATATCAACCCATTAAAATATGGATTTAGATATGTGCACGTATACACACATATATTCACAAAGCAGAAGATGGCTTTTCTGAGTTAAAGTTAAAATGAAATTCCATATTAAAGCATTCTTTCCATGCTAGTGTAAATTGATTGTATCAGCACAAATACTACAACTTTATAATTGTCATATTTAGACAAGCCTCACTTTCAGTCGAATTATGGGAAGAATCAAAATTATTTTGTGTAATTTCTGATTCTAATACTGGACAATTACTTGACTGTAGTGCCACTTAAGAGTCATCTCTCACCAACTGATAAATGGTCAAGGAATATGAACAGGCAGTTTGCAGAGGAAGAAATTAAAGCTATCTTTCATCATATGAAAAAATGCTTTAATTCCCTATTGATTAGAGAAATGCAAATCAAATCATATCTTAGGTACCACTTAGCACCAGTTAGATGATTTGCTAACATTACAAAACAGAAAAAATTATAAATGCTGGAAAAGATGCGGGAAAAATTGAAGGTGGAGTTGTGAACTGCTCCAACCATTCCAGAGAACAATTTGGAACTATGCCCAGAGGACTATAAAAATGTGCATACCCTTTAACCCAACAATACCACTTCTAGGGCTGTATTCCAAAGAGATCATAAAAATGGGGAAAGAACTCACATGTACAACAATTTTTATAGCAGCTCTTTTTGTGGGGGCCAAGTACTGGAATTTGAGGGGATGCCCTTTAACTGGGAAATGGCTAAATAAGTTGTGGCATATGAATGTAATGCAATACTATTGTGCTATGAGAAATGATGAGCAGGTGGACTTCAGAAAAACCTGGAAAGCCTTATATGGGCTAATTCTGAGTGAAGTAAGCAGAACCATGAGATCATTGAACACAATAATAGCCACAATGTGAGATGACTGACTTTGATAGACTTAACTCTTCTCAGTAATGCAAGGACTTAAAACAACTCCAAAAGACTTATGATGGAATATGCCATCCACATCCAGAGAAAGAAATATGGAGTTGGAATGAAGATCAAAACATACTATTTGCTCTCTTTTTTTTGTTTTGTTTTGTGTTTTCTTTCTCATGGTTCTGCCCATTCATTTTAATCTTGTATACAGCATGACTAATGTGAAAATACATTTAATAAGAAAGTATATGTAGATCCTATATCAGATTGCACACTGCCTTCTGAAGGACGGAAAGGGAGGCAGAGAAAATTTAAAACTTATGAAAGTGAATGTTGAAAACTGAAAACAAATTAATTAACTTTTTAAAATAAGCATCTCCAAAATGGCAAGATTTTTCTTGTCCCCATATACAAGGGGTTGGATTAGAGTATGCTCAATGAAGCATGCCTGGTTATGGACCTTTGGGAATCATCCTATGGAGCATGTACTGAGTGCCCTGGTCACGACTGGGGGTAAATATGTTCAGTGCTAAAGGATTTGGCAGGCTGATATAATGGAGCAACTTTTTGTTGTCAGTGATGGCAACTGGGGAAGGGTGTTGTAAAAATAATAGATTGGTCACTGAGGAAAAACTACCTATTTTTAGCAAATTTTCAAGGGAGAGACCTCCTATTCTCATTCATTCCTTCTCTCCAGAATTGGTGCCATGTAATTCTCTCTCTATAGCTTCTCATGAACATTAAAGGAAAGGAGGTTCTCTAACCACCCTTTGATATCTCTGGTAATTGCATGAACTATCAAGAGCATATGTTTGTATAGGTGAGAATGAGGTGGGATCTCCTGGTCTTGGCCATCTCTTCTGCTATGTGTTTCTTTACCTCAACATAAATAACCAAACAGTGATCTTGAGAGAGATATTTCCAACCTAAGATATAGCCTTATGAGTTGCAGAGGTTGATCGCTGCCCTTTAGTTGGTGAGGGAATGTGTCTCAGGGAAGAAGATGACCAAATGACTACCAAAAGGAAAAGGTGTCCAAGACCTAGCACTGATTTCCAAAGAATATGGATCTGTAGAGAGCTCTTTAGGCAGCACATAGATAAGGTGAAGGTGAACTGTCAACAGTTCACCAAGTATGTCATTTTTTAATATATTAAATACAAATCTACTGGGAGAATGTACATTTTAGCCCATAATGTAATATTTTAAGTCTTTGTCAATATGCTTCTTAGCATTTCCTGTTTTGAGCATTCCTTTTGTCCAGAAGAAATAAACAGATATTCTATACCTGATCTTCATTATACATTGAGTACCTTTCTACTTTATTTTGGCAAGAATCTTAGAATTAGTGATACATAGAATGTCTTTTACATTTTTTGAATACAACATAATTTTAATTAAAATGTAAAAACTCTTTTTTATATCACTGTGGGTACAACAACAAGTTACTAGATAGAAATGACCGATGGGCCATATTTTTCAATATCTAAGCTGGAACATTGTGCTAAATTAAACAAAATAGAATTTAGGGATAAGAGGAAAGCCCTAAACTTTGGTTCAAGAAATAAGTTTTACAAATACAAATGGGGTAGGTATGGCTATGCTGCAGTTTTGTTGAAAAAAAATCTGAGAACCGGTTACAAGCTCATTGAGATTCCACAAAAAAATAAAATAAAATAAAATAACTGAGTCATAGTGTCCAGAACTAGGTTGGTGTTTCTTCCATTGTGTTTTACGTGGCTCACACAACTTGGAGAGTACTGTGTTAAGTTCTAGGTATTACATTTCAGAAGGACATTGATGTGCTGGAAACTACACTGAAGATGCAATCAGGATATTAAAGATTCTTAAGGAAATTACAGTTTGAGAAAAATGACAGAGGAAGATCAGTTGAAAAAGAAATGAGATGTTTAGTCTAGAGAAAAGAAAACTCAGGACAAGTATGATAACTGTCGTCAAGTATATGGAGGACTGCCACACTGAAGAAATATTAGATTTGTTCTTCTTGATACCTGATCAAAGAATTAGAAGCAGTGCATGGTAATTCCAAGAGGAACATTTACTATAGAGATGAAAGTAAATCTGGAAACTGTAAAGTTTCTTTTTTGTAAAATTTATTTTATTTTCACTTCATGGAACAGAATAACCATTTCCATAAATAGTACAAAACTATCCATAAACAATACAAAAAAAAAAAAAGATTTCACATGAAACTACAAATCTACCATGGACAATTTGCTATTCCCTCCAAATGTACAAGTTATCATGCAAATTTCTTTTTTTATCTTTTTTGGCCTCCCCCACCTCCCCACCCCCGTCTAATGATGGCTACCCTTAAACATGAGGAAACAACAGGTACATCTGGAAGGGTACTACATCTTTTGAACATATATAGAAGTGACAAAACTGGGGGATAGGGAAGGGAAGGACTTTTAGAGGAGTGTAGAGAAAGATTTTGGAGGATATTAGAGAGGATAGAAAAGACTTTTGGAAGGGTGTGTGAATTGATATTGATGGGGTTGAGAGAGGTTTGGGGGGCTTTTAGAGGAGTGAGAGAAGTGGGAGGTGGTACGGTGGGGAAGAAGATAAGATAACAGGAATAAGGTAAAAAGAGAATCTGAGAAAGAAAATAGCAAAAATAAGATGGAGGGAAATTCACAAGTAGTAATTGTAACTTTGAATGTGAATGGGATATCGATAGCAACTTTCTGTGGTGACAAAGAACTGGAAATTACAGGGATGTTCATCAACGAGGGAATGGCTCAACAAGTTGTGGTTATGATGGAATACTACTGTGCTATGTGAAATTATGATCTCTGTGATCTTAGAAAGGCATGGAAATACTTGCACAAAACAATTAAGAGCAAAGTGAGTAGAACCAAGAGGACATACTATACAGTAATAGCAATACTGTTTTAAGAACAACTTTGAGTGACTAAGTCATTTTTTGACTATTATAAACACACACACACAATTAAAGTTTTCAAAATGTGAAATGCCTACTTCAGGAGATAGTGTGTCCCTGGCCTCTGTAGGTCTTCCAGTAAAAGACTGGATGACTACTTGTTAGGTATGTTGTAAGGGTGAGTCTTATTCAGCAATCATGCTGGAATAGATAAATACTGAGGTGCCTTCTAATTCTGAAATCCCAGGCTAATGGATTTTCAAAGAGTTCTAGAATTTGAGCTAGGAAAGCTGTCTTATAAATCTAGCTCTATGACATCATAATTATGCAATTTTAGGGAATTCACAGCCTTTCTGGGACTTAGCATCATTGTCTGTATCATGCTGGTTCTTTGATGCCCACTTCTAATATAAATAGTGAATTGTCACAGATAATATTACACTAATTGCGGTGAACCTAGTACTCTATAGAGTTTACTCAGTGAAATCCATAATTCAAAGGATTAATTCTAGGCAACCACTAAACTGAGAAAATAAAGTGGATAAAAGAAAATAAACTAATAAAAAGAATAATTATCACACTGAGTAAATGATTCAAATAGATAGATCTAGGTATAATCTTACCATGAATAGAAACAGAAGCTAAACAAAATAAAACCTAGGTAAAAATGTGAGTGATAGAAAATTGAGATAGGTTGCTTTTGTGGAATTGTTCAGAATTTTCCATAATCCTAAACTGTTCAATGTTACAGAAACTCTTTAATAACAAAACTTTCCCAGTAATGCTATGGAGCTACAAATTGCAAAATACCTCCAATGTAAGATGAAGTACAACATTCATTTCTGTAAAATTTTGAGTTCAAAATTTTTCTTCCTCCCTCCCTTACCTGCACCCTCCCCAAGACAGCAAGCAATCTGATATAGATTATGCATGTATAATCATGTTAAACATTTCCACATTAGCCATATTGCGAAAAAAGAATCAGAGTAAAAGGTAAAAAAATGTAGTTAATTACTTAAAACCAAGTTTGATAAACAATGCAGGTATTATTATTCCTATTCTGTAGATAAGGAAAGTGAGACTCAAGGAATCCCATTGTCATATATAAAAAGGGATTTAATTTTTTACCTCAAGATTGAGATCTTTCTTCTAAAACTATATGATATAAAACAATATAGTCACCTTAAAGGATTTTACAATCTTGGAGGGAGAATGGAAATTCCATGTAAAAAATTAATCAGGATACAGGTGAGGATGATTTTTCTCTGTAGATGCTTATATAAGTATGCAAGATTAGAAACCACTTATAACTAGGGGATGAAAGAAGCAATAAGAAAAGAGATAGGAGAGGGGTCAGACCTCAAGGAAAGGGAAACATTCTCCTAGATGAAGTTGGGGACATTTATTTCAGACATGAGAGAGATTGTGTGCAAAGGCACTGATAGAATAAATAGAAAAAAACAGAGGGAGAAGGTCACTCAGCCTTTGAGAGTTATTTAGAAGTGCGCATTATAATCCATAGTATTAGAGGAAATCTATATCAAAGGATTATGGAGATCTCCTCAGCAAGTCTTTGACTGTTCTCCCACTCCTTTTGCGCAGTTTGGTGTCATATCAGTTCTTATATTATACCACAATGAACACCCATGATACCTTTTGGTTTGGAATAAAGATGGGAAATATGGAACGCCACCTAGAAGTTAACTCAACTAGAAAGATTTCATATACAAACATAGAAGACTGATGAATGGACAGCATTTTCACTTTTAAATCAAAATAATGGCAAGAAATTTATTACTAAATGGAACAAAAAAAAATCAAAAAATAGTATTACTATAATGAAGGGGGCTGAGCAAAAAGGTTTTGAATGTTATCCTGCCACATGGCCAAACAAGTAATATTCTATATCCTAATTTCCTTGAAATCTTTGACCTTCTAGCTATAACTACCTTGCAGGGAGGGAGGGAGATAAAATCTAGTCATTAGATAATTGTGTGATGCTTATCTCCTTTTGTCTCATCCTCCAGAGGAAGGGGCTATAATATTTCTACCAAGAATAGTTGCTGCTACAACTGAGTTTTCCAATGACATCCAACTGTTAATGGGAGAAAGAAAGCTATTTGAAGCTCCTCATCCTGCAGAGATAAAAAGGCAGCAGAATAATCCTGCCAGGTCTTTTGATAACATTAATTAGCTGCAGAGTTTAGACTGGTTTGGGGTCTGTGAGTGCCTTAAGTTGGAAATGAATTAGATTTTATACTCAATGACCAAAAAAATCTCATATTTTATGAACAGGATTCAGTAAAGATTTTTTTGGTAATTAAAATACAAATCACGGCTGCAATCTTGAGTTAGGGAAGGGCATGTCCTTTTTTGATGGTTGTTTCCTCCCAGCTCCCCACAAACACCACCATTTGGCACTTTAAAAAAAAGTTTGCATAATCAAGATTGTAAAAGGGCTTTTGTAGGTTATTGAGGAAAGCTTTTCTTGTTTGTGGTTAACATCAAACAGGTTTTTTTAGTCTCTTGGAATGGAATTTAAACATTTAGTTATTTACATATTTCTGTGCAAAGTCTGTCCTTTCAGCATCTGAGTGTTTTACATCAATAAGTAACACACAATTCCATTAAACAATGCCACTAGCCAAAGATTATCAGATACTTTTGCTATAACAGACCCCCATTTGAAAAGTGAATCTTCTACACAACCTAAAGATTGGCAAATGTGATGGAACAGCTATATATCATAGGGTTCTAAAAGCAATGTCATCGGTCATGACTCCTTAAGAATACCATGAAACAATTTTCAAGATTGAGAAGGAAGGAAAGATTAACCAATGATAACACCAGGAGAAAATCCAGCATCTAATAGGTGTGTTAGCTGCATACCTCCAAAATCTCAGAATCCATGAATCCCCAGGTTAGAAGACCTCAGCGGCCATTTAGTACAACCACAGCTGAAGAAGAATTCTCATTGCATCCTACCTGAGAAATAGTCATCCAGCCTTTCCTGAGAGACCTCTAGTGAAGAAGAACACACCACCTACTGAGTCATTTGCCTGAAAATGTTCATCACATACCTAAGAATATCTCTAATATACCTAAGTGGTCATATAGTGTTCAAGGTAATTATCATGTACCCTCTAAATCTTCTCTTCTCCTGGATAAAAATACAATCTTGGAGGCACAATAGGGGAAGAGAGACCTAAAATATTCACAGTGGCAATTAGGGCAGGCAATAGTGGCATGATAGTGATCAACTACATGAGGCTATAAGCCAAAATACTTTATAGATTTCTAGGACATAGAAGAATAATCACATTGTGCAAACAATTTGTTTTGTTTTTTTGGTATGGTTATTTCTCTTATTTGGGACACACAGTTGCTAAAAATTTGAGAAGGAAAAATACAAAGGGACTGTAATGAAAGACTGAATGAAGAAAAAGAAATATTGAGGACTTACTAAGTACCAGGCACTGTGGTAAGCATTAAGGATAATAACACAAGCAAACAATCACTAGCCTGCTCTCAAGGAGCTTGCAGTCTGCTTGGGGAAGACCACATATAAAAGGGAAGGAGTGGGGCAGGGAAGCTGGGTGGCACAGTGGACAGAGCACCAGACTTGAAGTCAGAAAGGCCTGAGTCCAAATCCAGCCTCAGAAACTCACAAGCTGTGTGACCTTGGGCAAGTCACTTAACCCTGTTTGCCTTAGTTTCTTTATCTGTAAAAAAAATTGGAGAAGCAAATGACAAACCACTTTAATTCCTTTGCCAAGAAAACCTCAAAAATGATCATGAAAAGTCAGGAACAACTGAAGAGTTAGGCATAACTGAAAATAATTGAACAACAACACATAAAGGATGACTACAAGTAGGGAATATGGCAATGGTTAGGATCTAGTTGGCACATAGTAGTAGGTTAATTAATGTTTAATGACTGATTGATTGAAATGACCAGGAAGTAATGGACAAAATAAATGCTAGTGAGTGAGATTAGCTAGTGAGTTGAGGCAAGAACCCATTTCCATCACAAAAAAAGAACAGTGGATAGAACACCTGATCTAGAATCAGGAAGACTCATTTTCCTAAGTTCAAATTTGGCTACAGACTCTTCCTAGCTGTATCACCCTGAGAAAGCTACTCAACCCTGGTTGCCTCGGTTTCCTCATCTGTAAAAGGTGTTGGAGAAGATAACAACAAACAACTCCAGGATCTTTGCCAAGAAAACCTCAAATGAAGAAGGGGGAGAGAGAATGGAGCCAAGATGGCAGAGTAAAAGGATGGACTTGCTGTAACTCTCTTCTCAAAATCCATAAAATACCTGTAAAAATGACTCTACACAAATTCTAGAGCAACAAAAGCCACAAAACAACAGAGTGAGAGACATTTCCAGCCCAAGGCAGGAAATGTTTACATTCCTACATGGAAAGATAATATTTGTAACTCTTGAAACTTTTCTCATTATTTGGGTACTTGGAGGGATTATATACATATACATATATATATATATATAGACAGAGGGCACAGGGTGAGTTGAATAGGAAGGGGATGATATCTAAAAATAAAATTAAGGGATAAGAGAGGAATATATTGGGAGGAGAAAGGGAGATATGGAATGAGGCAAATTATCTCTCATGAAAGAGGTAAGAAAAAGTTTTTTCAATGGAGGGGGAAAAGGGAGGAGGTGAGAGCTGACTCTCATTACATTTGGCTTAAGGAGGGAATAACATGCACACTCAATTTGGTATGAAAATCTATCTTACACTACAGGAAAGTACGGGAGAAGGGGATAAGTGGGAGGGAGGGATAGAAGGGAGGGCAAATAGGAGGAGGGAGTAATTAGAAGCAAGCACTTTGGGGGAGGGACAAGGACAAAAGGGAAAATAGAATAAATAGGGGTCAGGATAGGATGGAGGGAAATATAGTTAGTCTTTCACAACATGACTGTTATTGAAATCTTTTACATAACTATACATGTATATTCTATATTGAATTGCTTGCCTTCGCAGTGGGGATGAGTGGGGATGGAGGAAGGGAGAGAAGATGGAACTCAAAGATTTAGGAACAAATGTTGAGAATTGCTTTTGCATGCAACTGGGAAATAAGAAATACAAGTAATGGAGTATAGAAATCTATCTTGTCCTACAAGAAAAGAGAGAAAATGAGGATAAGGAAAGGGAGGGGTGTAATAGAAGGGAGGGCAGATTGGGGGAAGGGGTAATCAGAATACATAGTGTCTTGGGATGGGAAGAGGGGAGAGATGGGGAGAAAATTTGAAACTCAAAATCTTGTAGAAATGAATGTTGAAAACTAAAAATAAATGAATAAAATTTTTAAAAAAGTAAACCTCAAATAGGATCACAAAGAGTAGGGTATAACTGAAAAGACTGAATGACAAAAAACTAGCATGAAAACAAACAAGATTCAGGAACCAAATGTAAAGCTAGCAACTACATTCAATGACAAATGGGGCACAAAAGTTAAGGATTCCTTTACTTGCTTGAGGTGAACCTATGAAATACATGTTCCTACTCCAAATAAATATATTTTTTGCTTTTATTATAATCAATTCGATACCCAAATTCATGGCAAGAAGGAAAATTGTTGCTAGAAGGGCTTGGTATGGGGGAGTGGGTAGATGATTAGGATGCTAAAGAATGGGCAAGAGTTTCGCAAAGAGTTCTAGTTTTATAGGAGAGAATGTATTGTACCAAAAAGAGCCCTAGGTTTGACATTAGTATATCTGGGTTAGAGCAATACAGCTTTTGACATTTGGTTAATAATTTTGGTTTAGTTGATCTCTTTGAGCCCCAGTGTTCTTGTCTGAAAAGTATTTGTACTATATACCTCACAGGATTACTATGAGGATAAAATAAGGTTATATACAAAAACACTTTAGAAACCATAATGTAGTATATGTGTCAGTTATTATAATTAGCAAGTGAAACAGAGACATTCTCAAGTCTCAGAGTATCACTGCTGTGAGAAGAAAGAAAAAAAAATGCAGAAGGAAACCATAGATTAAGTCTTTGTTCCCATTATGTGTTGTTTCCCTGACCTGTTAAACAAGAATAAGAATTTTCTGACCTGTACAGAAATATAATCAGTCCACTTTTCAACAGAGCAGTTTAATTGTACCAGAATAAAGAAAACCAACATTCTTTGCTAACAATGTACATATTTTCTCACCCTGGAACATACAACCTACCCCCTTAAAACTGCTAGGGGACAGCAAAGTATAGTACAGGTCAGAGAATTCAAAACACAAAATTTATGGACATTTTTTTTTCTCCAAATTTCTCCCATTCATAGCAAGTTCAATGCAAAAATAAGAATGCGCTAGGTGATACTACTACTAATAACAGCTAACCTTTATATAGTGCTTTAAGATTTACAAAGCATTTTATGAATATTATCTCATTTGATCCTCACAAGAACTCTGGGAAGTAGGCAATTATTATCCTCCTTTTACAGCTAAGGAAACTGAGGCAAGCAGAAGTCAAATGACTTCCCCAGGATCACAAAGCCATTAACTCTCTGAGGCTAGATTTGAACTCAGGTTCATGGCTTTATTGATTGTACCATCTAGGTACCTGATATTAAGGACAACATGCCTAAAGCTAAATTTTGTCCCAGTTCTGTTCAATATAAAATATATTATATAAAATATTCAATATTATATAAGTATGATATATGCTACATAATTATATAATATGCTATATTGATAGCTATAAGATGGTGTTTTATATGAAATACATTATATCTCTATGTTCTGCATACATGTATATATATATATATGAGTGTATGCATAAATGTGAATATATAAACATTCATATATGATTATATGTATATGCAAATGTAATATGTATGCGTATGTGTATAGATAATATATACTATGTAATAAATGTATCAGTGAGTGACAAGTCATAGACACTGTGTTTATCTTTGAATACAGAAATGAGTTCTCAAAAAGATAAAATGACAAGCTGAATCTACTTAGACAATGTTTAGTTAGGATAAAGGTAAAATTGTAAACTTTGGGGTCAAGAAATCAATGACACAACTAATTAGTCTGGAGAAGACATGAGGGTAAAACGACAGGAGTTTTCCAATATTTGTAAAAAGGATTAGACTTTTTTTGCATGACATAAATTCAAGCTAGGTTTAGTTTAAAGAGGCAGATTTAGATTCAAAATAAATGTGTAGAGTGTGTGTGTGTGTGTGTGTGTGTGTGTGTGTGTGTGTGTGTGTGTGTGTATAGGGGGAAGTTCTTGAGGAAGAGGAGGAATGAAATGAAACTCCCTAATAGTGAAAGCTGTCCAAAATGGGACAGACTGCCATGGAAGTAATATATCTCTGTACTTCAAGTTTTTCAAGAAAAGGCTAGATGGCCATTTTTCAAAGGTCATATTATAAAGGGAATTTCTAACCTAAATTACCCCAAGATTTCTTCTCACCAAGATTCTAGGATCCTCTGACTGACTGTAAGAATATTTTTGAAAATTTATATATTGAAATGTATTCAATACATATAGATATATGTATATATGTGTACGTCTTTGAATGGTCTTTAAATGATTCATTACATTTTTTATTTGCTTTATTAGCATGAACTGTCTTCAGATCCTTAGGAACCATGCAAAATCTGTTTTCTAGCTTCTGATTTTGACTGATTTAGGGAGATATGGCAATGATAGATATGGGAAGAAGGCTAACCCTTTATTCTCTGTTTTTCAGTAATGATTCATTATCAAGTCCCTACATGAGTCCCTAAAGCAAAATGATATCTCTTTCACATTTTGGGACTTTTTATTTGTTTTGTTCCACAATACACCAAATATCCTCAAAGTGCATTGTGAAAGAAACTGATTGTTCCTCCATACTTCAGCCAGGTGTGTAGATTTTAGAATATGCTAGTCTCTTAATCATATAGAAGAAATAATTTATACTTCTGCCCTGCTTTTGTTCCAAAGAGAAGACTAGACCCTCATTTCTATTGAGGCAAATATTCAGTTTGGGAGCTATAACAATTAGTAGATACTTTGGTCCCCACAGCAAATGGTTCAATCATGAATGCTATATTGACTAAAAGGTCATGTTCATACAGTACTTTAAATTTTAAGGCTACTTTCCTCACAATCTTGTGAATACAAGAATTATAATGCCCATTTTACAAATGAAGATAATCCAAAAGCTTAATTGACTTAGAGTGGCACACTTAGTAAATTGCAGAGTCCAGGCTTGATCACTGAGGAACAAACATGGGGTATACCAAGACACAAGTCTCTGCTCTCGCGAAACTTAGAATCTCATTGGGGAAATAGGTGACTTACACATAAAAATATGTTCATCATGCAAAGCAATACACAATCAGTGCCAAATGTCTTTTAATAGGACATTAGAAAAACTAGAGAAATTTAGATGGAGTGGTCATGGGTTCTAAAATAGAAGCTTCAGAAAGGGAAGGGGACTTTGATTTGACTCTGAACGACAGATATTATTTGGATAGGAAGACAAAAATAGTGAAGACATTCCATTCAGGGTAATAATGTGAACAAAGACAAGGAGGTCGGAAGCTATTTGGGGGAGTTCTAGAAAAATGATGAGAATATTCATATAGGGAAGACAAGATTGAGATAGATTATAAAGAGCCTTGGATTTCAGTCTATCAGGAATTGGGCATCATTCTGTAAGCAATGGGGAGTCATTGGGGATTTATGAACAGATTAGTGATAAGAATAAAGGAATGTTCTGAAAAGAAGCTAGTTGAACCCCCTAACATTACATCCAAGAGACAAAAAAAGAAGAGGCAGTTTCCTAATTCATATCCTAAACCTCCCAGGTCTTTAGCAAAGAGTTGAGTTTATCCCTATTGTTTTAGGATCATGTTGGAACTGAGAGTATCAATAATGTTTTAAGAGACAGAGTTGATATATGTAGTTCTCAAATTTCTCATTTAATCTCTCATTAACTGAGAAATGTCAGATATAGTCTGTGAAGAAGAAACAAATGGCATTTTTCTACCCTGCACATGTTTATAAATTCCCACTGATACTTTAGCCTGAACAATGAAAATAATTCACTAAATGATAGCTGTAATGAAGTGTAAAATAAATGATAGTCTTTGAGGATGATAAAGATTATTGGGCAGGGCAGCAGACTTATTTATCTTCCAGTCTGACACCATAGACCTGCTCTATTAAAGAAGGTAAAAAAGCAGATGAGGTCAAATGTTTTTGTTTTTATTGTTGTTTGTTTTGTTTTAAATCTGAAACCTTCTTGGTAATTAAAATTCACTTGCTTACCCTAGGAACTACATATCTCAATCCAATGCCTGGGGCAGTTCTAATCATTATGCAAAGTCCAACTTCTTTCTGATACTTTGCTACCTCCACTAATTCCTAGAAACCATGATCAATACCTGAAAGGATCTGTTTAGAAATGGGAAAAGTTATCTTCTTCATGACAGCTCTGCCAGGCTTTGGCAAGACCACTGCCTGCTGCTACCATACAAGATCAAGTCAGGTTCCACCAGCCAAGTTTCACATAGAGATCATCAAAGCTGCTGTCACACTTGGGAAAACCCAGACATCAGCAAGCATTTTCAGGCATGTGAAATTCTCAATCTCTTAATACACATTCATTTGCTTTGACATTCATACCATACCTCCAAATACAAAGGGTTTGGTTCCCTGTGAAACCTCGCTAAATTTTGATAAAGATGAAAGGGTACAATCATCATCACTTCCATTTGGTTCTACCCATTGTATTGATTAATCTCAAAATACTTCAATTTATATCACCTGTATGTTTCAGAAAAGAACCTATTTACAAGAATATTAAATCATTCATATTCATTTCAATTCAGAACACGTGCAATATACTTAGCTTCACTAAATATTGAAAACTAGGCTAAATAGATAAAAAAAAGATGAACTCTTGAGGTAAGATATAGATGTGTGTTTCCTCATATTCCATAACTTGGAAAATAAGGCAGCAAGGTACAGACAAAAGTACACTGGTTTGGAGATAGAGATGCTATGTTCAAATCCTTGAGCTAGTGATTTAGCTTTTCTGGGTCTCAGTTTTTCATCCACAAAATGAAAGATTTGGACTTTATGACCTTTGAAGTATGTTTTAACCTAAATGTATGATCCCTTCTTTCTGGGAGGTCATTCCATCAAAGCCCAAGCAATTAAAAAAAATAATCCTGCCAATTCAAACATCATTTATTTATTAAGGGTCTACTATATGAAAACCATGATGTCAAATACTAGGGACACACAAATAAGAATGCATGAAGGATTAGTGATTTTGTTATCCTGGGGGACACCCATTGTAGAAACCTCCTCCATCAACACATCAGCTCTAAATCTATGACTTGTTGTCAAAGTTTGATGGAGTTGGCCAAGGTGTATGACTTGCCCAAAACTACATACAAGTTAAGTATGAGAGATTGGGTTTCAGCCTAGGTCTTCCTGACATCAAGATTAGCATTTTCATCCACTATGCTGCCATATTTCCTTATCAACATTTATATTTTGGCATGGCAAGACAAAAACAAGACAGTTCCTGCTCTCAAAGAGCTCACATTTTTCTCTTTTTTACTTTCATTTTATTTACTTTTAATATTCTACAATCACTACCATAAAACTTAGATTTTCCCCCCTACCCCCCACCACCCCACTCCCTCCCCAAGACGACATACAATTCTTTATAGGTTGTACACATACATTCTTACTGAATACATTTTCACTATAGTCATGCTGTGTAGAACTAAAATAAATGGGAGAAATCATATAACAAACCAAAACATAACACATACACATACACACACACCCACACACACACACACAAATGATCTGCTACATTCTGAGATTGAATTCCATAGTTGTTTCTCTTAATGTGGAAGGCATTTTGCCTTAAAAGACCATTGGAAATTTGTTTTTTGTATGTGTTTTCTTTTTTTTATGTCCTTGCATTGCAATGAAGTTCCAAGTCTCCCAGAAAAAACTCTTGCACACTGTGGTTGTTGCTGTGCACAAAGTTCTCCTGGTTCTGCTCCTTTCACTCAGCATCGGTTCACATAAGTCTCTCCAGGCCTCTCTGAAGTCTTCCTGTTCATCATTTCTTACAGCACAATAGTATTCCATTACATTCATATACCATAATTTATTCAGCCATTCCCCAATTGATGGGCATCCCCTTGGTTTCCAGTTTTGGGCAACTACAAAGAGTACTGCTATAAATATTTTTGTATATGTGGGACCCTTTCCCATTTTTATGATCTCTTGGAGATGCAGTCCTAGAAGTGGTACTGCTGGGTCAAAGGGTATGCACATTTTTGTAGCCCTTTGGGCATAGTTCCAAATTGCTCTCCAGAATGGTTGGATCAGCTCACAGTTCCACCAACAATGAATTAGTGTTCCAACTCTCCCACATCCTCTCCAACATTTATCATCTTCCTATTCTGTCATGTTTGCCAATCTAATCGGTGTGATGTGGTACCTCAGAGTTGTTTTGATTTGCATCTCTCTAATCAAAAGTGATTTAGAGCATTGTTTCTTATGATTATGGATATCTTTAATATCTTCCTCTGAAAAATTGCCTTATCCTTTGACCATTTATCAATTGGGGAATGACTTGTATTGTTGTACATTTGACTCAGTTCTCTATATAGTCTAGAAATGAGACCTTTATCCCTGAGATTAGCTGTAAAAATTCTTTCCCAATATACTACATCCCTCCAAATTTTGGTTGCATTGGGTTCGGTTGTGCAAAAACTTTTCAGTTTAATGCAATCAAAATTATCCCTCTTGCACTTCATAATGCTTTCTATCTCTTGTTTAGTCAAAAATTCTTCCCTTCTCCATAAATCTGATAAATACACTATTCCTTGCTCCTTCAATTTGTCCATAGTATCAGTCTTTATACCTAGATCATGTATCCATTTGGACTTTATTCTTGTGTATGGTGTCAGGCATGGATCTATGCCTAGTTTTCATCACACTGTTATCCAGTTTTCCCAGCAATTTTTGTCAAACAGTGAGTTCTTATCCCAGAAGCTGGGGTCCTTGGGTTTATCAAACAGGAGATTGCTGTATTCATTGCTTACTGTGTCTTGAGTACTTGGTGTATTCCACTTGTCTACCCTTCTGTTTCTTAGCCAGTACCAAGTCATTTTGATAATTGCTGCTTTATAATACAATTTGAGATCTGGTAGCACTAGGCCACCTTCCTTAGCATTTCTTTTCATTAGTCCCTTTGATATTCTGGACCTTTTGTTCTTCCAGATGAATTTTTAGATATTATTTGATATTATTTTATCTAGCTCTGGAAAATAATTATGTGATAGTTTAATTGGTATGTCACTAAATAAGTAAATTAATTTATGTAGAATTGTCATTGTTATTATATTGGTTCAGCCTACACATGGAGCTCACATTTTTCTGATATGATACAACAAATATATTTCTAAAAGGGAAAATGAGGAAGGAGAGAGCACTCACAACTTGAGGTGGAGGAATAAAGAAAAATTTGATGGTGGATTTAACACTTGTTCTGAACCTAAAAGGATGACAAAAAATCTGAAAGGGAGAGATGGAGTAAGACATAGGCATGGAAAATGTCTTCTATAAATATATGGAGGAGGGAAATGAAAGATCAAGCTCAAGAAATAACTACAAGTATATAAAATAATGCTGGAAAGGTAGATTTTAGCCTACCTCCAATATGGAGAGCCTTAACTGCTAGTGAGGAGCATGTATTTAATACTGCAAGTGGTAGGAAACCATGGAATGTTTTTAAGTAAAAAAGAAAAATGGTCAGATTTATGCTTTAGAGACATTAGTCTGGTAGTCTTATGGAACATAGATTGAAAAAGAGAAAAACTGGAAACTTTGAGACCCACTAGTAGCCTGTTTATAGTAGTTTAGACCAGATAAGATAATAGACTGAATTAGGAGGGTGACTGTAGAGGGAAGAGGACAAATGCAAAAGATGTTGGAACACAGCACAGCACTTATCATAGTGACTAGACTAGAGCATAGTAGGAGTTTAATAATGTTAACTCACTCACTGACATCTCAGTCTCCAAAACTGGAAAGGCTTAGAACATAAGGCCAGTAACAGGTTGAGTGTTTATTATCTGAAGAATAGCCTAGCTACTTGTGAAAAGGCTTATCACCTGAAGGTTGACTATCCTTTAATAAATATTGTTTGACTATGGAAACTCATAAAGGTAATCTCCCTCATTTCAGGTAAATTCTAGTTATATTATTCTGAAATTAAAATATTCATAATGTAAGTGTTTATATGGAATCTGGAGGTTGGAATTTGAGGAATATTTCTGAATGGAGAATACTGTATAAATCAAGTGGTACATACTTCTAAGTGAGAACTGGGGCCTTGTTTTCTTAGCCCAAACAGAGAAGAAGGAAATAAAATTACAGAAGCTTTGAATATATAAATGAAAGGATCTCCAGACATGAGGAAAATCCCTAAGGTTTGAGGAAATGGGAGTTGGAAGGAAGTAGAAAGAAATACGACAATATTTTAAGAGTACTATAAAACATTCTCAGATGTAATAACCTCTCATATACAGCAAAAGACATTAGGGATAAACTTTGAAAATGAATCCCCTCCATTCCAAAGCATTCAGCTCAGTCAACTGGAGGACTTCTTAACTGTGGGAAGTGATCACTATTTTATAAGAAGTAACAGAAGAGAATATGATTTACTCTACAGAAATTTATTTTATAATCAATTCTTCATGGCCACATAGGGTGGGCACACACATACATATTGTCATTATTCTGTTATTTCAGTGATGTCCAACTCTTAGTGACTCCTTCTGGGGTTTTCTTGGTAAAGATGGTGCAGTGGTTGGCCATTTCCTTCTCCAGTTCATTTTACAAATGAGGGGCTGAGGTAAACAGGGTTAAGTGAGTTGCCCAGGGTCACACAGCTTATAAGTGTCTGAGGCTAGATTTGAACTCAGGGAGATGAGTTTTCCTGTCTCCAGTCCCGGCACTCTATTTATTGTGCCACTTAGTTGCCCCACATACATGTATACACATATCTATTTATGTTATAGATGTATGATATTATATAGTCTATACAATTGTGTATTAATATGATAATGTAAAAATGAGTTGTTCTCATTACAAAGAATATCAAATGTGATGTTCATTAGTAATTATTCTTGGGCTAAAAAATTTAAAAGACTCATGATTGTCTTAGGGAAGAAAATTCAAATGATCTTCAAAAGCCTCCATAATTTGCAACCACCTTAACCTTTTTAGCCCTATCTCTTATTACACTTCTTCATATATTCTGCACTTACGTCAAGTTAAACCACTCTCTGGCTCTTAAAAATACTCTGTGTTCTCATCCTTCCAAATCTGCTCACTATTTTCTATGTCTATAATGTCCTCACGCAGTCTCTTTACCTGTTAAAGCCTCCTCATGCTTGAAGACCCAACTCAAACATTGTCTCCTTCTTTAGGAAGCTTTCCCTGATTCCCTCCCATTTCTCCCAGACCACATGTTTTCTAACTCTTTAAGACACTATCATGTAAATATATGCTAGTTGTGTTAGCATCTTATGGATCAGTTAGAGAATAAAATCCTTAACAATAAGAACTATATCATCTCTAAACTATGTGTCTCACCCTGTGCCATAACAGTACATAGCAGGCACATTGAATGTTTGTTATATTTTATTGAGCACATGTTGAGTAATGGGTAGGACACTGGACATGAGAGGTGATTAAGGACTTGATTGTTAAGTGTATTTATTGCAAACTTAAAAAAATAACAACATACCTGTCTTCATTGGCACAAATCTCCAGAGTTTAAATGCAATATATCCCTTTGCTGGGTTCAAAAATATCATTCTGATGTGTAGAGAATTTTAATAAAAATATTATTATTGAAATGAGGACAGAAGTCATGTCAGTTTATCATAGATAGTAGTCATACTGGATTTAAGTTATTAAAACTTAAAACATTACTCAAAATACACCATGTATTTGTGTGTGTGTTTGTGTCTGTGAGTGTTTGTGTCTGTGTGTGCGTGGGTGGGTGTGAGTGTGTGTGTGGTGTCTGGGTACATATGTAATGCATATAATAAAAATAGATAATGCAAAATATTTCAATATGCATCAAAGAACATGCTACGAAAGTTTAAAAGACAACGTAATGAAAAGGGCAGATATATACTGTTTGACTTCATGAAGAACTTCATTAACTCTAAGAATTGACAAACCACCAAATGCCTATGAATTTCTTTCCATAAGTTTTCCCCACAGTAATTCTATCACACAACTGTACTTTGAGGCCTAAAATCACGAACTCAAGAATTTTACAAGGTAATGGAAATGCAATTGGCCATCTGTAATCCAAATGTTACACAAGTACCATTGAAAAGATCCTTTGAAAAGCCTTCCCCTCTGAATGAATACATTTAATAAGCTACTTTATTAGACAGAAATGGTATCAAGCATCAAAGGGATTTTTTTTTAGGAAGTATTTGGTAAAGCCTATAGGAAATTCTATACACATGCATTTTTCTCCTTTACTTCCTGCAGCTGTGCATTTAAGAGATACATTTACCTTTCTGGATGAACTACTTTTTGCCCTTTTGATTTATTAGGTCTCTGAATAGGTGATATTCTGTTCTTGTAAGGCCTATGCCCCAAAAGAAAATTAGGTATTTCTTCAATTTAATTGTTTATTAAGTTACCCACATTTAGACTTATCACCAAAATGCAAAATTATTTTTGTAATAAAACCATAGAGTATATTAACATGAGAAGCTTTCAACAGAGTTTTGGTTTGAATGTGAGTAAAGCATGGTTTGTATAAATAACCCTTAAAGGAAAGATGATTTTACTAAAACAATGAAGAGAAAGTGAAGATATCAGGACCATGGAGCTCATACACAAATCAATGAGTGAGAGAAGAAATACTGGGAACAAAAAAGAGCTGATTCACTTGAACAGGGTAGGGGGTGGGAAGGAGTCAAGGAGGTAGAGAAGCTTCTGTGATTCTCCAAGATGACAGTCTGCCTACTGCCATATTGAGATACTATGGACATTTTGGCCAGACTCTTAAGATCTTATGGCTAGTATCACTGCCTCCATGAATGAATGAGTGTTGAATGAATGAAAAATCAAAATTCATAAGTGTTTACTATGTACCAAGCACTGTGCTAAGTGATGGAGATATAAATACAAAAGCTAGGCAGTTCCTTCTCTTAAAGGGTTTACATTCTAAGTGGGTAGACAGCATAAGGAAATGGTCATCAGGGAAGGGTGCTTTGGTCTGAGAAATCATAGAGATGATGAATTGAAAACTAAAGTGGTTCATTGACAAATTTTCTTGAGAGGCAATGGTAGTATCATGTTAATCATTGTTCTCCTTGTAAGAAGTGGAAGCCATAGGGATGTGGAAATAGCCTCCCTAGCAACTTGGCAAAAAAAAATGACCAGGGCAAAGATGAAGAGTATGGTAATTATGTGAGCATTCAAATTGCCAATATTAGCATTAAAAATGTCTGGTGTGTATCGTACCTTCAAGAAGAAGCACAATACTGTAAATAGAAAAGTCTTTGATTCAGGAAGACCTTGAGTCAAGTCCTGCTATCATATACAATTTGTGTGATCATGGGCATATACTTAAGCCTCTCTAGTGCTTTAAGAGTATAAATTACAGAGTAGCTGTCCATCTGTACCAGCATAAGGTGTTTCTATAAGAGGAGTTCCCTACACCAATGAAATCATAGTCTGTGGCACCATCATCATCATCATCACTATCATCATCATGATATCAACTCTGGATATCACAAGTTAATTTAGACACTACTTTGTTAACATTTTCAAGAGAGCAGTGGGATGGATGGTGTAAGTAACAGGCTTCTTTAATCCAGAGAAAGAATTTCTTAGAACTCAAAAACGTTTTGAGTTTGGAAGGGTTGGCTATGCACAGAGGGCATTGGACTTCTTCAACAGAGTTCCAATAAATGACCTGTTAAATATATCTGGGACTTATGCAGAATAGAAGAAACAAAAAGCATTATCCAATAGATCCATAGCAGAGATTCAACCTTCCACTGACTGTGTTTAAGAAACCATTCCTGGTTTGTTTTTACCCTAAGAAAGTCAGATGATAGCTGCTCAAAGCAGGTGAGTTGATACTTCCCCCCATCTCTGTCCTGTCTCCCCCAGGAATTCATCTGTTTGGGAAGAATAACACATAGCCCAATTAAAGCTGAATGATTACACACACAGGCACACACACAGTGACTCTCCCACACAAATAGCAATACTTCCTTTTCATATGTTGTTCTTTCTCCCAAGAAAATAACATTTAAAATCAATTAGTATTATTATTTTAGTGGATCTGTTATATCTTTTTTTGAAAGAACTATTTTCTTCAGTGAGCTTTTGAATCTCCTTTTCCATTTGGCTAATTCTGCTTTTGAAAGCATTCTTCTCCTCATTGGCTTTTTGAAACTCTTTTGCCAATTGAGTTAGCCTATTTTTCAAGGTGTTATTTTCTTCAGCATTTTTTTGGGTCTCCTTTAGCAGGGTGTTTACTTGTTTTTCATGCTTTGCTTGCATGTCTGTCATTGCTCTTCCCAGTTTTTCCTCCACGACTCTAACTTGATTTTCAAAATCCTTTTTGAGCTCTTCCATGGCCTGAGCCCATTGAGTGGGCTGGGATACAGAAGCCTTGACTTCTGTGTCTTTCCCTGATGGTAAGCATTGTTCTTCCTCATCAGAAAGGAAGGGAGGAAATACCTGTTCACCAAGAAAGTAACCTTCTATAATCTTATTTTTTTTTTCCCTTTTCTGGGCATTTTCCCAGCCAGTGACTTGACTTCTGAGTGTCTTCTCCACCCCTACCTTGCCTCCAAATCCTCCCAGCCAGCACTTGGGGTCTGAGATTCAAATGCTGCTCCCCAGCCTCAGAGCTTTGGGCGGGGGTGGGGCTGCTATTCAGTGTGAGATCAAGTTCAGGTGCTCAGGTGGGGGCAGGGCCACCTCACTGGCTCAGTTCCCTCAGCGGGTTTATGCAGAGACCTTCAACAATGGATCCAGGCTCCTGCCTGCTTGGGGAGCCAGGGTCTGCTGCCGCCTCTGCTGCTGCCTCCCAAGGGGGCCTGAGTTATGGGGGCACCCCACTCCCCTCTCGACTTGCCAAAGAGACCTTCTCACCAACCCTTGTCACCTGTGGGTGGAGGGACCTGCGCAGCCACTGGAGATTCCATCCCTGAAGCCTGCTCGGATCCACTGCACGGCCAAGGCAGTGCTGGGCTCTGGGTCCACAGTGCGAAGGACCTTTTGCAAGAGGTTTTCAGGCTCTCTGGAACAGAAATCTTGTCTGCTCCGTTGTTCTATGGCTTCTGCTGCTCCAGAATTTGTTTGGAGTTCTTTTTTACAGATATTTTATGGGCTGTGGGTTTGGAGCTAGCATATGTGTGTCTTTCTACTCTGCCACGTTGGCTGGATCTATTATATCTTGCAACAGAAAATGGATACATTAAAAAAGGATGTATATATTACCCAAAAAGATTCAAGAATACTATAAATTTTTTAAAATACTATAAATAAAGACTCAGAGTTTAAAAATCAGGATGATGAAAATTGATCATTTCTCTCGCCATGAATTTAAAGACTAGAAAAATTTTAAAACATAAATACATAGGGCTAAAGCAAGGACAGAATGATCGAAAGTACTGGCTTCACAAGAATTGAGTTGTGTGAAGATTTTGATTCTACTTTTATCTAGCATCAGTAACTAAAATAGCTCTGAAAAGTAAAGGCAGTAGCCCATAAAATAGGAATATCTGAATTTTAGAATTACAGAAAACTGAGAAATAGACTGGTTCAAATGTCAATCCAACATATGAACTCCTATCATGTCATCCAAAAACTTCCTTATCTATCCTTCTGCCCATTTTTTATATTTTCTTTTCCCAATTACATGTAAAAATTTTATTTTCCCCAATTACATGTTAACTTTTGTTTTTAAAATTTTGAGTTCCAAATTCTCTCCCTCCCTTCCTCCCCTCCTCCCCCTCACTGAGAAGGCAAACAATTTGATATAGGTTTTACATGAGCAGTCATGCAAACATATTTACATATTAGTCATGTTGTGAAAGAAAATACAGACAAAAAAAGAAAAAGAAAGGAAGTTTTTAAAAAGTATGCTTTAGTATGCATTCAGATTTCATCAGTTCTTTCTTTGGAGATGGATATCATTTTTCATCATAACCCTTTTGGAATTATCGTGAATCACTGTATTACTGAGAAAGTTGTAAGTCATCCACAGTTTATCAACATGCAACATTACTGTGATGGTGTACAATCCTCTCCTGGTTCTGCCCATTTCACTTTGCATCAGTTCATGTATGTCTTTCCAAGCTTTTCTGAGAATATCCTGCTTGTCATTTCTTATAATACGATAGTATTCCATTGTAATCATATATCACAATTGTTTAGTCATTCTCCAATTGATGGGTATGCCCTCAATTTCTAATTCTTTGCCAACACTGAAAAAAAGCTGCTATAAATATTTGTGTGCTTATATGTCCTTTTCCTTTTATTTTTTGTCTCTTTTGGATAGACAACAGTGGCATTACTTACTGAATTCCTTAAGATTTCTTTTTCCCATTTTCCTTTTTACGTTCCTCTTAATTCTTCTATTTGAAAGTAAAATCATCCATTTAGCTCTGGTCTTTTCATCAGGAATGCTTCAAAGTCCTCCATTTTATTGAGTATCCCTTTTTTTTTCTTCTGAAAGATTATACTCAGTTTTTCTGGGTAGGTGATTCTTGATTGTAATCTTAGTTTCTTTACCCTACAGAATATGACAAATCCTCTGATCCTTTAATGTTTGAATCTTCTAAATCTTGTGTTATCCTGACTCTAGCTCCATGGGATTTGAATTGTTTCTATCTGGCTGCTTACAGTATTTTCTCCTTGACTCAAGAGTTCTGGAATTGGTCTATAATATTTCTGGGAGTTTTAATTTTGGTATCTCTTTGAGGAGGTGGTAGGTAGATTCTTTCCATTTCTATTTTACTCTCTGGTTCTAGAACCAGGTCAGTTTTCTTGGATAATTGCTTGAAGATGATATTTAGGCTCTTTTTTTCTCTCCTGGGTTTCAGCTAATCCAATAATTTTTAAATTCTCTCTCCTCAATCTATATTCCAGATCAGTTGCTTTCCAATGAGATAATTTACATTTTTTCTATTTTTTCATTCTCTAGATTTTGTTTTTTGTTTTTTTATTTCTTGAAGTTTCATGGAGTAATTAACGTCTGCTTGCCCAATTCTGCTTTTAAGAAATTTTTCTCTTCAGTGAACTTTTGTATATCTTTGTTCCAGTTGGATAATTCTGCTTTTCATGTTCTTCTCTTCAACAGATTTTTCCATCTCTTTTACCATTTGACTTATTCTCCTTTTAAGGTGTTATTTTCTTCACCAGTTTTTGTGCCTCCTTTACCAAGCTATTGACTTTTTTCATAATTTTGTTATATTGCTCTCATTTCTTTCCTCAATTGTTCCTTTCCCACTCATTTGATCTTTAAAATCCATTTTGAGCTCTTCCAGGAATTCTTTTTTTAAACATTAGACAATTTTACAACTTTCTTTGAGGCTTTGGATGTGAAAATTTTGACTTTATTATCTTCTTCTGAGTTTTTATTTTTATCTTCCCTATTACTGTAGTAACTTTCTATGGTCAAGTGCTTTTGTTGCTGTTTTTGCTCATTTTTTCAACCTATTTCTTAACTTTTAAGTCTATATTAAAGTGGAACTCTGCTCTTAGGGTAGGGAGGGGACTCTCCCAAATTTCAGGCCTTTCTTGCTGCTGCTCTCAGAGCTAGTTCTGGTGATCTGAAAGTTTCCAGTTCTTCCATGGTGGTATGATCTAGGGAAAGGGGAGGTTACTGCTCTGCTGGTCTGGGCTCTGGCCTGTGAACAGCCAACCGCAAGCATTCTTTTGACCCTAGAATAATGACCAGAATCCCCTACTGCTTTGCAGCCACAAGCTCTGGTATTCCAGAGTTCTTTCTTGCCCATAGACAGTGATTCAGGTTTGTAAAGAGGACCTAAGTACAGGCATTGCAATAGAGTCCTGTACCCAGCATTAGCAAAGGGACCCTTCAATATTCTTCTGACCAATTATCTGACCCCCTTATTGTCTGTGGATTGAGAGTTCCAGAAGTCACTGCTGCTCCTACTGATTCATTTGTCCCCAAGGTGGAGTGCTCTGTGCTCCACTCTCACCACAAAGCAAAAGACCTTTCCTGCCAACTTTCTAAGTTGTCTTGAACTGGAAAATTATTTCACTCCATGCTTTTGTGGCATCTTCCACTCCAGAATTCATTTTGAGGCATTATTTAAAGTTTTTGGAAGGGGATTTGGGAGATCTCAAGTGAATCCTTGCCTTTTTTTCCCACAATCTTGGTTTGCCCCCTATCCCCCACCCTTATCTATCTTTAAAAAATGATAAAACAAATCTTAAATAATTTATTATTTTATACACTAATGACTTTTAACCATAGCCTTCTTTCAGTGTAAGCACAGAAAATAAAGTGATTTAGAATTTTTCATCTTCCCCCTTTATTTTTAAGAGTACTATCACTGTATTCATCCAACTGACTCACAAATTTAACTGAAGACGTGGTCTATTTTTTTTTTTTAGTGAACCATTTATTTTTCAAAAGCAATATCCACATAAATCACCATGGAATAAACTAGCTGGTAGACAAATGTGAAAAAGCTAGTGTTCCTAATTAAAGCTGAGATAACTTCTTTCCTGAAAAATTTTCCCTACCTGTCAGTCTCAAGATGATTTTCTTTTCCAATATCAGGCTGCCAGGGATAAATATTAATATGCTCCCATTTTATTATTTGTTAAGTACCAAAAGACTTACCTAAAATTTTGATACAGTAGAAAGGATGCCGAACTTGGAGTCACAAGATCTGAGTTCAAATTTCACTTCTAATGTCACCTTAGTCTAGTTATTTAACACTTGTTAATCTCCATTTCTTCATCTGTAAAATGAGAGGTTTGTACTACATAACCTCTAAGTCCCTTTCTAGCTCTATATAGGAGCTTTTTAATATTGAGTAATCATCCCACTTTTATCTCTAAAATAAACATACATTTGGAGCATTCTTTCATTATACTTAAAATTCATAGTAGCTGCCAAGAGAAAAACAAAAGACAATAAATGACAAACATTTGTGCTGTTTATATGAAACTTTTTAGTAAAACCTTGATCTCAGCAAAGGGAAGTAAGTGAATAACAGGATTTTTTTTAACTAAATACCTGCCTATCTTGTGAGAGTTTTTTCCATATTCTCCTATGAGATCACCACAGGACTCCACTTCATTTCTCTCTATTAAAAAAAAAATTAACCTATATGTTATGTTAAAAAAAAGAATAGAAATTTGCTTTTTAAATGGGGTTCTCTCAAGTTTGTGAACAGTTTTAGTCTTGGGAAGTTCCATGTCTCATTTCTCCAAGTTTTCCAGCTCCTGTCTTAGCTCATACAATGTCCTAAGTATATAGTGTCACTTTAAATATTCTGTAGCATGATAATACATTTTCAAGAAATTGCAGAGGTCATTTTTTAAAGCTGATGCAAGCTTCTTCCAAACACATGCTGCAAAACTCAACCCCATTAAAAACATCATTTTTTTCTTTTGGTTCATTATTTGAAATTAAATTCCAGCTGTCTGGGAAAGCTGATCCATCCCTGGCTCACAGGGCCAAATCCCCAGTGCCAGGCTGTAATTCTTTTAGACACCACAAATGGGTTTGCAGTAAAGTTTACTGCAAAAAAAAAAAAAAAAAAAAGGCAAACCACTGTATGTTTGTAATAAGAATACTTCAGCCATTGCTGACTTTTCAATAGAAATAACAATAAAAAAAGATGCTTGCATTTTCCAATGTATATGTTTTTGGTAGTTTATTGCAAAACAAGAAGCAACTCTAACCATGTAACAAGCTTCAGTTTATGAGATCACTTCTATTGAGTCTCATGGCCTGAGGGAAAGAGTGCTCAATGCACAGTAGTGTTAACTTCAGAGATTTCACAGATGTCAACCCTTCTCTTGAGCAGTAACAAACTGATGATAATACCCACATTACAGACAGCAAAACATAAAAAGAAATTTGGGAATAGCCAAGAGATAAAGAGTTGTATTGGCAAACATTGTCCCATTCTAGTTAGATTTTGTTCCCATTAAATTCAATACTTCCCCTCCTGGGCAGATAGGAGTAGGAGAGTGGATGAACTATTGCAAAAAGTTAAAGAAGGCTTATCTTTATGAAGAACTCACCTTCATAAGCTCAAATTCAGCTTTAGATACTTACTAGCTGCATGACCTGGGGCAAGTCACTTAACCCTGTTTGCCTCAGTTCCTCATCTATAAAATGAACTGGAGAAAGTAATGGCAAAACACTTGTGTATTTTTGCCAAGAAAACCCCAAATGGGGTCATAAAGAGTCAGCAATTTCAACAAAGAAGGAATTCCCTTGTCAGTTTATACAGTAGATGGAAAACAATGCCCTTTCTAAACAGGAATCTGACAGTAACAAGGAAGGTCCTTCTCTGTGCACATTTCCTGGTCTGATGAGCCCTGTTTTAGGGTCATGAGTAAGTATAAGGACAGAGTAGGGAGTATCCCTCTTCAGCCTCTAGTATGTTTTCCTATGTTTTGACTTTCAGCTTCAATGAAGTCTTTGTTTGTTCATCAGCACCAGTAAGAGTAGCAAGTCCCAGGCAGACTCATTTCCCATGACCTGCTCCTTTACTCCAGCAATGCACAGAGATTGTCATAATCTTGACCCTAACATCATCCTCAAGTGTTCTGCTTCCCTCATTATGAACTAGGAAATTTCTGCATTTTTATCATTTTATCATTCTCTGTCTTATGAATCTCTAACTCTGATATTTGTCCTCTTTGTGACTTCTAATCCTTTCCCTCTTGAGTTCTTTCCCAGGCTGTTACCAGCACACTGGCATTCCCACCCCTATTTCATCCCATTGGTGAACCACTTCAACTATTCCTCCACACTAGAGAGCTGTGCTCCCTTATGCTATCACTACTCATGCCTTGCAAGCTCCAACCTTGGATCACTCCCAACATCTGTTGCCTTCAATCACATTTATGTCATATTGCAAAATCTCTACTGGAGAAAATCACAAAGATATGCTAAATAGGTCCACTACAAATTCAGATTATAAAATTTCACCTGGGTCTTTGCTGCATCAGGGCAAACTTCCTAATCAGTTCATTACACCATTTAACACAGAAGCTATTCTAAATCTTTTTATCTCTCATACTTCCCCCTCTAAGGTTCTCAACTAAAGACCTTACCTTACACCCCACCAAAAAAATGTGGATGATTCAATGAGAGTTCCTACTCCCCTCTTCCTTAACCTCATTCAAGTCTTCCCTCACTGAAGTGGCCTTTCTCCTTGTTAAGGCAAACTTCTCTATAAGAATCCCTGTTCCCATTCAACCCTATCTTCTCCAGCAGATTGGTTGCCCCCTTGATCACCCTCCTCTTACTAATCTACAATATCTACAGATTGCTTCTCTACTGCATACAAAAATATTTCCAACACGTTTAAGAATTTCCCACTTATGACCATCCATTCTAGCTGTCAACCTACATATCTCTGCTCTTTTTCATGGCTAATCTCCTTGAGAAAACTAAACATAATTTGGTGCCTCCATTTCTCTTTTCTTCTTCAGTTTAGACTCATCATTCAACTGAAATTGTTCTCTCCAAAGTTTCCAATGATCATTTAATTAGCAAATTAAACTTTTCTCAATTCTTATGCTTTTCAAATAATCTGAAAACTTTTTATTACTCTCTCCTCTTTAGATTTTCATGATACTGGTTTTTCCTCCTAGTGACTTAGAATACAATAGTAGCTTAATAAATGCCTGATGATTTGACATAACTCAGTTTTTCTCCTGCCTGTCTCACTGCATTTTCTCAATCTCCTTTGGTAGATCTTCATCCAGGTCTCACTAACTGCAGGTTAAAACTCTCAAGGTTCTATTCTGAACCTTCTTTTCTGAAAAGAAAATGCTCTCTTCTTTTTTCCCTCTATACTATCTCTCTTGGTGATCTCATACATTATCATCAGTTCAATTATTATCCATAAACAAATGATTCTCAGATTATGCACTAATCCCTAGTGTCTTTCTTAAGTTCCAATCATATCACTTTTGGCCTTTTGGCCATTACTGATTGTATATCCCACAGGCATCTCAAATTTATCATACTCAATAGAGAATCTTTCCTTCCCAAAATCACTCCCTTCTTTCCAACTTTTCTATTATGTCAAGAGCACCATCATCTTCCCACTCACCTGAACTCACAACTTTATTACGAGTCTCACTTCCATTCTCAAATCCTTCAAACCCAATAACTCATCATTTCTGCCTTTGTAACACTTCTTCTATATGTCCCCTTCCCTCCAGTCACATGATCTTCACCTTGATATAGGCTTTAATCAACTGATGAAATTTCCTTCTGTTTGTTATTCCCACATCAAGCCTCTCCTTCTATTTCTCCATTCTACTTCTACTCAGATGCCAAAGTGATCTTCCTAAATGTAGGTCAGATCATGCCACAGCACATCATCATCCTCACCACCAGTGGCTACTTATTACCTAGAGTATCAAGTATAAAATAATTTGTTTGACTTTTAAAGTCACAACTTGACCTCCTTTTTCCCTTTCCATTCTTTTTTTATACTTTATTTCCTTCTGCATATTCTAAGATCAAGTAATACTGGCCTTCCAGTTATTTTTCACACATAACATTCCATCTCTTGACTCCATACTTTTTCACTGCCTATCCCCAGTTCCTATAAAGCTTTCCCTTCCCCTCCCTCCATCTCCTGGGTCCCTTCCTTTCCTTAAAGACATCTCAAATCTCACCTTCTCACCTTCTGTAAGAGGCCATTCCCATGATCCCTCTTACCCCACTCCCCACACAAGCACAACATTCCTCCTGTTTGCACGATATATTTTCTGTATGAACATAGTTGTTTGCATGTTGCCTGGAATGTGAGCTTGGTGAGGGCAAAGACCAAGTATTTCACTTTTTTTGTCCCTCTAAAGCTTAGAACATTTCCCAGAATGTATTAAGTGCTTAGCTTAATGAAGGCTTATTGATCTAACTTTAAACAGTAATGAAGCAAAGAAGAGGTTAATGATTTTCTCATCCCTTTGTTATGGTTCTAGATAACTGACCTTCATCCCCTGCTGAGTTAGAAGAGAGCCAATCAGGGCTTTTAGAACTCAGTATTATATTCCTTCATATTCATGCACTCCATCTCTTTCAGTGTCAGGATTACTTACACCATTATGTTCTAATCTTTTCAAGAATCATCCTGAATAATTAGTCTATATTCCAATCATGAAATATATATTTAATTCTCCCTGATTTTGAATTCCATTAGAAGGGTTGTGACATGTGCTTATGATAGGTAGTACCATGCTTTTGAGAAGAGAATGCTGGCAAAATAGCATAAGGAATGAGTCACTTAAAATCCTCAGATGAGACAGAACCAAAGATGTCTTAATACCTAGGTTGCCTAATCATTTCTGAGCTGATACTGCATATTGGCTTTCCATTTAATGACAATCAACAAAACAATCTATTAAACTCTGTCTTGTATTTGTCTATTTCAAAATGTAAATACACATAATGAAAATTAACAACTGCCTCCAGGACATCATTGGGTATAATACATATCGTCTATTCAGAGTTAAAAGAGATGTCAGAGATTATCTAGTCTGTCCCTCTTTAGGGGGATGATATAACTAAAACCTCAAGAGGGAAAATCACTTTTCCAAGGTCACCCAGATAACAAGTAGCATGTTGAGGATTGGAACTCAGGTCAAGTGCTCTTGCTAAGGTTAAGTCCTAAAGCTACAACTTAGCAAAGAAATACCAAGGACATTATTGGGAGAGTCATGAGCTGATCCAACCATTCTGGAGAACAATTTGGAACTATGCCCAAAGAGCTTTAAAACTGTGTATACCCTTTGATCCAGCAATACCACTACTAGGCCTGTGTCTCAAAGAGATCATAAAAAAGGGGAAAGAACCCCCATGTATAAAAATATTTATAGCAGTTCTTTTTAAGGTGGCAAAGTATTAGAAGTTGAGGGGATGTCCATCAATTGGAGAATGACTGAACAAGCCATTTCACATGAATGTAGTAGAATAATATCATGCTATTAAAAAAGTGATGAGCAGGCAGATTGAAGAAAAACCTACAAAGACTTACATGAACTGATGCTTAGTGAAGTAAGCAGAAACAGGAGAACACCATACATAGTAACAGCAACGTCATGTGATGATCAATGTTGATAGACTTGTCTCTTCTCAGTAATGCAGTGATCTAGGACATTTCCAAATAACTTCTGATGGAAAATGCTAACCACATCCAGAGAAGAACTGTGGTGTCTGAATGCAGATCAAAGCATACTGTTTTTACCTTTTGGTTTTGTTTTTTTTTCTTTCTCTTGGTTTTCTCCTTTTGCTTTGATTCTTCTTTCACAGAATGACTGGTGTGGAAATATGTTTAATATGATTGTACATGTATAGCCTATATCAGATTTCCTGCCATCTTGGGGAGGAAGTAGGGATGGAGGGAGAAAAAGACTGGAATTCAAAATCTTATAAAAGTGAACATTGAAAACTTTCTTTACCTGCAACTGGGAAAAAATGCTATTTAAAAAAAAAGATATACCAATGACAATTCAATCATCTCATTTTCCAGTTTATTCCTTTGTAGGACAGACTTCCTGTGACTGGCTTAATCTGTACACCTTTAGTGATTTATCAACATGCACCAATTTAACTGAAGAGTTTTATTTACTTTTTCCCAGAGGAAATATATTAGGCTCCACCAAAATTTAATAGCTTTGAGAGAAAGACACAGAGACAGAGACAGAAAGACAGAGATCCTACTGTAAATCACACTCAGCTAATATCTTGATATCGGGGTCACTCTTACTATCCCACAAAACTTCTCCATCAATACATGGACAGGCACAGTCCTAATTTTCTGTGATCTAATTTTGAAGTTTCATCACTATTATCCTAAACATTAAATACATTTTTAATCACAGAGAAATACTTTCAATCCCCATACTCAACATACACATGTAATTGTAGTTGCTTCCCCTATTTTTATAGAAGCAGAAGTTTTCTGTTCACAAGACAGGAATTTCATAGCAAGTTTCTTAGCAAGATAAAAAAAAAAATTGAGAACTTATGGTTTAACACCAAGGAAAGAAAGAAGGAGATGAAGGTAAAACAGCAATAAGACTTTCAGTTAAACAAACTGAATCTTCCTGGTCCATAAAGGTTAAGACAGGGGGTGGTTGTTGTTCTTCAGTCATTTCAGTCATGTCCGACTCTTAGTAACCCAGTTTAGGGTTTTCTTCACATTTTCTTTTCTACTCACCTTACAAATGCAGAACTGAGATAAACTGGGTTAAGTGATTTGCCCAGAGTTACACAAGTGTTTGAGCCTACCTATATACATCTGCAGCTACTGAGTCTCATAGCTTAGGAAATTGCCTGGGGCAATAAGAAACTGTGACTTACCAAGGTCTCACAGGTGTTATCTATCAGAGAAAGGACCTGAATCCAGATCTTCCTTTCTTAATCCAAGGTTGGGTTCTCTATCCAATAAAACACACTTATTTTCTAGGGTCATATCGGTGGGTTCAGGTGTTGCTATGGGGTTATGATTGGTTGGGCAGTACTTGACCCTTTCTGCTCCTTAATGAATAGAAGCTAGAGTCTCTGCTCTTTCCTCTTTGTTGGATAGATATAGCATTAATTCTTTCTCAGGTCTTTTCTATCTTTTTTCTGGGGCAAAGTGTAGGGTATAATTTTTTTTCTCTTGTCACCACTGTCTTATCCCTATAGCTTTTTGCTCTGGAGACTTAATTAGTTACACCCTATTATAACAATTAATTTGCTTTCTAGCCTAAGGCCAATATAGTGCACATACTTTCCCCCTACCCCAAACCTCAGGTTAACATGGTCCCTTCCTGCTATTTTATGGAGTTTATTATCAAAAGAAAAGTTAGGAGTAAAATCCCAATAGATCAGAGCTTCCAGTAAAGAAAATTCCTAACATTGAGACAGAGGTTTGACTCTCTGCCCTCATTTAAATTTATCTTTAACTCCCCTCTGTCCTCTTTATATTTGAGACGAAAATCAAAATACAGGAATATATCATTAAATTAAGTAAACTGTGTATATTATACTGCCTATTACTAAACAGGCCAGGGAATGTGGGAAAAGAATAGACCTTTTTTGAAACCTCTTTTAGTTCTTATAGAGGTGACTACAGCAGCTAGATTTACCTGGAGTCTTCTGATCCAAGTTATTTATAGGAAGCTACTGACTCTCTTCATTCTGGCTTCTTGCCTCCAGAGCAACACAATACTACTTTCACAGCTCTCCTTTCATATTCTCTTTTCCTGTTTTGTCCCTGGGTCAATGACTCTTACTGGCTAAGGACTAACTACTTAAATCTTGGGCAAGCTCGGACAGGTATCTCCTTAATGGAGGCAGTTTTGAAGTTTTTATAATCTCTTCTCAGTCAATATCAGATGTGGACTCTGTCCCTTTCAGAACTCCTGGAGTGAAGGTGGAGTCAAGATGGAAGAGCAGGAAGCGGTATGGTCCATCTCTCCACCATATTTCCTCCACAAATTTGAGAGAAGAAAATGTGAAACAAAATAAAATTACATGAAGAAGGAAGAAGAGGAGGAGGATGAAGAAAATGAGGAGAAAGAGTTCTATTTAATAATATTTATCTCAGTCTACCTTGTGTTTGTATTGTTCTCTAGGCAATAACTGAGTACATGTATTCCTGTCAGGTACTGGGGAAAGGAACTCACACTTCCTTTCAGACTCACTCTCTTCTGCTAAATGACCTAATAAACGTATTTCTAAAACTGTTTCAGATTTGGGGGCTTGTTCTCATGAACTGCATAATAGACCTCTACTGTATTAGGGAACAAAATAGAGCATATTTAAATATTTTTGGTACCATCTTTATTTTTCTAAATAATTATGTTTCATCTTTATGGTTCCTCTCCTCTGAAATTTAGAACTTAAATTTTCATAAGAGATTCATGATTAATGAGACCTGAGCAGAATGTGACCAATTTCAATATTTTTAAAAAAGCTTCATGGATTTGAAATTTACAATTTGACCCCTTTTGTTAAAGGAATTGGCCCGTGTCTGGCACAGTAAGCATTAGTAAGACTTGGTAAGCATTTTATAATGCTCACGATTGATTTATGAAACATATAAAATGCCAGATTTTAATCTTGTAATGAAAGTTGCAGCAAAAAGGATCTGAAGTCATGAATTTGTGAGGTGAGATAGTCCCTTATTTTGTCCTATCTTACCTAAAATGCCATATATCTTTGTTAAGACAAAGCTCATTTAAACAGATTGATGAGAGCATCAGTGAAAAGGATCCTATATTAAAAAGACCTCAATAAAATAATAATCACACATATTTTCTATGTTACTATAGTGAAATGAAATGCATTTCTGGCAGGAAACTTCAGAAGTAGAGAAAAATGGGAGAAAGTTGTCTTAGGGGATAAATTTATGGATGTAAAGGTGACTCACAGGCCAACTTAGATTTTTGAAGAAATATGACAGTTAGAGATAATGAATATAAAAAGTGTCAGAGGGTTATGTGAGAATAAAGTCAGTATTCCTAAAGCCCAGAATGAGTTGAGGTTTCTGAAGAATACTAAACATAACAGTAATGGAATTCTATTTTTTTCTTGTTGTTTTCCTTAGTTATTTGGGGAAAAGGAGCAGGATCAAATAAATGATGGAATGATTCATTGGTATGGATAAAATAATTGTAAAAGACAACAGACAGAAGACATAACTATGCAAATTGTATTTTGATTGGTTACCTTGCTAAGAAGAATAATCTTTAAACTGGCAAGATTAGAACCCAAAATGGCTAACAATGGAGAGGAATCACAAATAAGACTATACTAAGAGATCGTCTGTCTGCCTTTCAAGATATCAGGCTAAGATAAATTACATCCCAAGACACTGAAAAAAACTGTCAGATATAATTTTGAGCCACTGCCAATGATTCTTGAAAGATTATAGAGAATGGGTAAACTGCTATAGAACTAAAGAAAGTATGTGTTCCTTCCTTTAATTCTTTTTCTTTTAAGGAAGAGAGCAGCATGTGAAAACTGTGTCAACACATTTGACTTGAATTCTTGGCAAAATTCTTAGACAAAATACTTAAGAGATGGATAGTGAATATCTAGAAAAGAAAGTAGTGGTAAGAAAGAGCAAGAACAGTTTCATCAAAAAATAGGTAGCTCCAAACTAATTTCATTTCCTTTTTTCATTTTCCTTATTGGTAAATGAAGAGAAGTGAATCAAGATTTCAGCAAAGTTTTTGATAATCTTACTCCATTCTTATAGAAAAAATAAAGCTATGTAAGTTTTTATATTGATCATTTATGTTGATTCCATACTGGTTGAATGGCTAGACCCAAAGAACAGTCATTAATTGTTCAATGTCAATGTCAACTAGGTGCCCAAAGGTATATCCCAAGGATCGGTACTTGGTCTTTGGCTGCTTAACATTTTAATCAATGAAATGAATAAAGGTAAAATTGTTATATTTATCAAATCTGACTTAAAAAAAGAAGGAAGAGCAAAGAAAGCAGATGACAGTTGAGATTCAAAAAGATCTTGACAAGTCAGAACATTGTGACAATTTGAATAATTTATTATGAATAAGTATAGATTCTTAGACTTCGATTCAAAAAAATTAACTTCATATATACAGATCAGGAAATGCATGGCTAGACAGTAGTATTTCTAAAAGAAAAATGGAGTTTTTGGTTGACTGCAAGCTCAATATGAGTCAAAAATACAATAGGTGAGTTAAAAAGGTTAATAATGAGCCTAAGGTAGCATTAAGAGAGGCAGATTGTTCAGGACTAGGAAGATAACAATTTCATTGCACTCTCTCCCTGCCAGACCACATATCTTGAGTATTGTGTTCAATTCTGGGGCCAATGTTTGATGGTGATAATGTTGATAAGAGAAAATTTATGTAGAAGAGGGAAACTAAAATGGCACAGTGCATTGAGATTATTCCAAGTGAGGACTGAAAGATCTGGATATTTTTTTTATTCTGAGAAAGAGAATGCTGGGGTAGGGGTGAAGGGGTGGAGAAGTAAAGAGGGGATTGTAGCTGTTCAAGTAATTGTTGGACTGTTATGTGATGAAAGATATTATGTGAGCAACTAGGTACAACAGTAGATAGAGCTGAATCAGGCCTGGAGTCAGGAAGACCTAGTTCAAATTTAGCCTCAGACATTTACTAGTCATATGACCCTGGGAAAATCACTTAACCCTACTGGCCTCAGTTCCTCATCTATAAAATGAACTGGAGAATAAAATGCCAAATCATTCCTATCTTGGCCAAGAAAACCCCAAATGGGATCATGAAGAGTCAGACATGATTGAAATAACTGAGCAACTACGTGGAAAGAAATTGCACTTGATCTGTTTGATTCTAGCAGCTGATCAATTAATAAGCATTTATCAAGTGTCTATTATGTGCCAGGGAAAACTAGAATCAGTGAGCAGACACCGCAGAATCAAATTTGAGGAATGGAATGACTCAGGATACCTCCTTACTGGAAATCTTGAAGCAAAAGCTATATAAGATTACTTGTTGATTATATTCTAAATTGAATTTTTGTTGGTATGGATTGGATCGGATTGTCTTTGAGCTCTGTTCTGTCTCTGAGATTCTGTGACAGTGTCCATCTTTTCATGATCTAGGACCATCTTTTGCTTTAGTTCTAATGCTAGAAAACACTACTCAAACACCTGCAATTTGGGCAAGGAATGAAGTCCATAACCTGATATGCTTTTGCAAGATGGATGATGTGATTACCTCCCACCTGTTCTCAGAGTCCAGTAAAATATAAGAGGGAGAGAATTTATTAAGCAACTACTATGTGCTAGGTATTATGCCAAGTACTTTATTGTCTCATTTGATCCTTACAACCCTAGGAAGTAAGTGTTGCTTTTATCTCCATTTTATGGTAGAAGAAATCCAACTTTGAAAGAACAGATGTTAAGTGACTGAACCAGGGTCACACAGCTCGTAACTGTAAGAACCTGGGTCTTCCTTAGTCAGAGTCCAGGGTGGTCTCTCAATTTATAATTGTCTGAGACTGGATGTGAACTCAGGTCTTCAAAAATTTCATACCAGTATTCTCTTCACTAGGTAGCCACCCAGCTGCCTACACAACATCTGTTTCATTTTTTCTTTGTATTGGCACACAACAGATGCTAATGAATAACTATTTATTAGGGGGAAAAGGTTGTTGCTGTTATTTTGTTGTTGTTGTTGAATCTTGTTATATGACTACTCCAGGAACAGGAACTAATCATGTATGGTCTGAAATCATCTAGACCTACATTCCTCTGGTCTGGGTGGACAATTCATTCCTGAGTTTCTCCAGAAACGTCAGATAACTTGACTCCACTTTATCTCAGATCTCTTAAAGTCCAATTTTGAATCAGACCAAATCCTTGTAGTTGTCTCAGTTTACACTCAGGTTTACAGGAGTTCTTTGGACCAAAAGGTTTCCATGATTTTACTTTTCAGAACCATCAGATCTTTCTGAACTGCCATGGTACCTGACACTTAGCAGGCACTTACTAAACGTTTCTTGAATTGAATAATTGTCATGTCCAAGAAAGTCTCTGTCTCAGATTGTTGGTCAGAGTTTAATATTTGCTTTGTTCAACTAACCCAAGCTAACTGGTATTGTCCAGAATGTGCCTAATGTACATTAGACCACCCTTTTCCTGATTAACTGTCTATCAATTGATCTATAGACACATAAAATATATAACAATGTAATAAATATAATGTAATTAATATCTAATGTGATATATGATATATGGTGTGATATATGCTATATAGTATATTTTATATGATAAAGTGAAATAAAGAAGGAAATAGCATCCATATTCCAACCTCAGTCATCACCAGACATCCCCTCTCTAATATTTACCTTTGTGTCCAAGAAATAACATATGTGCAATAGTCCAAGGTTTCCCGTAGATACACATTGAGTCAGGCTATAAACAAAGAATTGTCTAAGTATATGACAAGAGACAAGGAAAAGCAAGATAGTCATGTCATGAAGAAAATTCTCTTCTATACTACCATGAAATAGTTTGATATATAAAAAAAATCTTGAAGTTCCTTCCCAGCAAAAAAAGACTATTCTTGGTTTCACTAGCCAATGTAAGCAGAATGGCAATAACTCAAAAGAAAAATAAGCTGCACAAATTTAGAGATGTCATCACTCCAAATATTCGCATGGACCATTTGTGCCTGACCTGTGGTAGAGGCTTCTGAGCTTGTATCCATCTGATCAGCCATAGTTGGACACACTATACCTTAATCCCAACATAATGATGTTCATTTTGTTCCTCTTCAAGAGCAAAGGACAACAACCAAACCATCAGCCAATGTAAAAAGTGGACCCTACTCTAAGAGTCCTTCTCACTGGCAGACATAGACCAGGCAGTATGTTCCTTTGTTCCTTTTCGTTTTGTTTCAAGCAAAAATAGCAACCATAACAAACACTCAGATAGAATTTGGTTTCCTTAGAACTCCTAAATAGGCATCTCCCTTCAGTCTCCTTTCTACCCTGATTGAAAGAAATTAAGTTCAGCAAATGTTTTGGCTATTGACACCCACATTGTACGTTTACTTCTAAAGCAAATGTTTTATTTAGAAAATGTAGATATGGACATTGTGAAACCTACAGTAAAATGTTTATTGGGCACACAATAAAATCTAATTACATTTAAAGTAAAACCTAATAGTGTACTCAAGGCCTCCATTAGCCTTCTGTATATATTTTAGAACTCAGAGCAAATACTATAAAATTTGTAAATTGTTCCTTGGAAAGTTTAAAAATGATTAAAAAGCTATTTTCAGTATTTAACATAAAAATGTGCCTTTAAGATTCAATAGTAGGACAAAGGTAGGTTTGAAGTAAGCACAGTTTGTCATGAGATTGCTGGTACTGTATTTTCCATTCCTTATTGTTGTGGCTATTGTTTTAATCTCATAACTTGAATGGAATTCCAGGATGCTTTAAATGCTCCATTAAGCCAGACTACTCTTTTGAAAAAAAAAAAAAAATTGCATTCCTAAGAAGAAAATTGCAGGAAGTTTAACTCTGAAGAGAATTCAAGGAAGCTTCTAGTCAATTGTCCTTTTCTCCTCTTTCCAGCATCTCCTAGACAAGCTTGACAAAACTTACAAGCCCAGCCTGAGTCAGTGTGTCCCTCTCTATTCCAAAACCCAAAGGCCCACTGAGTCAATTTCAGCTGAGCCTTAAGGACTGAGGTTTAGATTAATAGAATCCTGGGATTTTAGAGTAAGAAGCAGCCACAGAAATCACCTCAATCTAACACCTTTATTTTAAAGAAAAGAGAATGATCTTCAATAAATGAAATAAAAAGGGACCATTTCTTTTTGTTTGTTTTGCATCTATCACAGTATCTGCCACGTACTAGGTGCTTACTAAATGCTTATTATTTGATTGTCTCAAGTTACGTAGGTGCAGAGAGACAGCAGAACCTGGATTCTAACCTAAATCTTTCTAATTCAAATCCCTTAATTTTCACTCACATCTAGTATTTGTCCAAGAATGAATTTAAGTTGGTACTACCACCCCCAAAGTCTTAGACCAGAGGTGAGGAACCTGCAGTCTTGATGCTACATGTGGCCCTTTAGGTCCTCAAGTGCCACCCTCTGACTGAATCCAAACTTCACAGATCAAATCCCTATAATAAAAGGATTTATTCTGTAAAATTTGGACTCAGTCAAAAGGCAGCACCCATTTGTTCTATGAAGTTTGAGTTTTGTCTAATGGCTACACTGAAGAACCTAGAAGGCCACATGTAGCTTCAAGGTCACAGGTTCCCCACCCTGTCTTAGACTTGAGTCTAAAGCCCATCAAACCCTCAAGCCCATCCCAGACTGGGCTCCAAACTCCAGTTCAGTCTGATTCTACCTAGGATTTCTGTGAACTGGAGAATATCTGAGGTCACACACTGGCTCACAAAATCCATTTCAGTCCACTCCACATCAATCTGACATCCTCTGATAAATGACCATGAGCTTAGCTAGTGTGTGATGGTGTGGGTTCACATGTGTATAGGGGGAATGAGTTATTGACCACATACACTCTTGTCAGTATTCAAAAACAGTGGAGGTGGGTGTTGTAGCTGGTATCCTTAGCTCCAATGAACCACAGTACATCTTAAAACTGGATAAGCCCTTAAAGATTATCTCAGTATTTTCATTTTGCAGATTTTGAAACTGAGGACCATCGAAATCAAATGATTTCTCCAAGGTCACATGGTGATTTCCTGTCAAAGTATGATCTAGAATTGTCCAGCCTGGAGCTTTTTTAGAGGCCAGTGCTTATTCTTCTACTTCACATTTGCCTTTCAGACTTTAGCAGTATTCCCTGAGAGAGGCAACCTACAACTCCACTAAGTTCCAGTTTTGGCCCTACAGTCTCAGAGGTATGCATTATTTGGGAGCCCAAGTTCCTCACAGAAGGTTCATTATCAGTACCTTGTCCTTTATTCTCCATTTTTATCTTCATGTCCCCAGTACTGATATCCTTTAACTAGTTCAGTTCCATAATACTTCCTGAGTAGTTTTTTTGGACTCACATGCTCCAATTTCAAGTTGAAAGGATATAATTTGCAACATGTTCTATATACGAGTTGACATCATTTTGGTTCTTGGGGGTGGTGATTACTTTGGAAGATGGGTTCTTCACTTTGCCTCTCCCCATCTATGACCCTTGTCGGCTCCTGTGATATTTAAATGTATTTCCTGAGCAAAGCCAGCACACTAAAGGTATGAGGAAGGGAGCGCCTATTCCTTCAGTCAGCTTGTCCATCGCAAAGGTTACTGGGAATCAGGAAGGTAGCATTTCATTTATCACCAAGTAGAAGCTTTGTTTATTTATGAGCTGACATTTTAGAACTCAAAAGGTTATATTACTTCTAACTGCCACCTCTTGAACCAAGTAGACATGGAAACCATTAGATTGCTTCTATCATTCAAAAACCTAAAAAGACCAAAGGAATGAAAATATTTAAAATAGCTTATTTTGCTCCATTTCTTGGCTATTGCCTGAGTAAGGCCTCATGACAAAGCAACAGAACAATATTAATAGAGTTTTGGAGGGGAAAGGGGAATAGGATGCTACTGACTACGGGTGCAAAAAATTAAATGTTATGTTTGGTTGTTTGGGATATTATTGTTTGAAAAAAAGAGTTATTAACTGAAGTATTGTCTTTGAGAGATAGTATGAAATATATATGCAGAGCAAGTCTCAGGAAGACCTGAGTTCAGGTGCTGACTCTGTCACCTACTGGCTATATGACCATGGGAAAGTCACTAAATCTCTTAGTATCCCAGGTGTTATATTGATAGAGGCAACTTTTCATTCTGTTTCCTATGTCAAAATAAATTCCTAATATCAAAAAATTGTGCATCTAGTATACAATCAATGAATAAATAAAAAGTATTAAGTATTTGCTATATACTGGGGATATACAAAGAAAGACAGAAACAGTTCCTGTCTTAAAGGAGCTTACTTTTTAATGGGGGAGACAACATGTATGCATGTACACCCAAGATATATTGAAAGTGAAGAGAAGTTAAGTTTAGAAGGGTAGGTTCTAGCAGGTAGAGGAAGGGAGAGGACTAGAACAGGCCTTCTTAAAAGATGGCATTTCAGCAGGATCTTGAAGAAAGTCAGGAGTTCTAAGAGACCAGTGAGCTACAAATTGATGATATGCTGTTGCCCAAAAAGTAAATAATAATAATGATAGGGAATATTTAAATAGTGCTTTTATTTGTAAAGCCTTTTACATGCATTATTTCATTTGATCATCAAAGCAATCCATTTTACACTTTGGGAAACAGAGTAAGAGGTTAAATGATTTGCCTTACGTTACACAGCTAGAAAGTAAGATTTGAACAGACATCTTCCTTACTGAAAGTCCAGGGTTCTAACCATTATACTAGGCTGACTCTCATAAAATATCATACTGGGGAAAGTGACTGTGGATACATATATATATATATATGTATACATATATATACACACATACACATAAACATATTTGTATATACATTCATATATGCATTTAAGTATACATATATATTTCATTGTACAATCAACTCTTAATATCCACATTAATGGAACTAAAAATTTGTAGAATTAATCTTTACAATTTTGATTCAATGGGATAATTAAAATTAAAGATCTCTCAAAGGGAAATGGACATACACATAGTAAATATAAATAGGCCTTATTACATTAAAAAGACTAATTCTCATCATGAAGTGGCCTAAATATTTTATCAAAGAGATATCTGAGTAGAAAATATGGTGTATCAGACAAGCAGAAAGAGACACAGTGATGGTTATGCCTACATTGGTACACTGGAAGCCAAGTAATGTTGATACCCAAGAAGTATTCTGGTACATTGAGAGTCAAGTAATGTTGGGACACTGGTAGATTCCATATGAAATATTTCACGGAAATATATAGACAAGAGTCTTCCAAACAGGACATATGGATTACTCTTCATTTGCATTATTTTGTGTAGTATCTATGTCCTTGAGGTCATAGATTCATTGAAGTATTGAAGCAGAGAGATTCTGCTGCAACTGACAATCCTCAATCTATTTAAAATAGCCTTTCTGAGAGGCAAGTGTGCACAATGAATATCCTCTTTATAATTCCCTTTGTAATTAAGAAATCAAGGCATAGGATATTGAAAGTTGCTCTAAATCAGAGTTAATTTGAAAGAGAATCAGTTTTGGAACTCAGGTTTCACAATTCCTAGTTTTTTGTACCATCCATTTAAGTGTTCTTCTAGTAATACCCTGATCCTGTACATAAGAAGTTGTCCCAGAAGGGAATGGATTTCAGCCAGAGAGATGGCTAGCACAAACACAGTAATAATAACACCACAACAAGAACTAGTTAACATTTCTATAGCACTTTAATATTTACAAAGTACAAGGAGTTACCAAAGAAAGGAATGGATTCCAACCGCTAGAGATGTTCTGCATTTTAACAACAAAAACAACAACAGTAGTAGTAGTAGTAGTAGTAGTAGTAGTAGTAGTAGTAGTAGTAGTAGTACTAGTAGTTGTAGTAGTAATAGTAGTAGTAGTAACTAGAATTTGTATTGCATTTTTAATGTTTGTAAAGCATAAGGGACTTTCTCAGACTGGAAAAGAATCCAGCTATGTGAGATGGCTTTCATGGATACAATTAATAATAATAATAATAATAACAGCTCACATTTATGAAGTCCTTTAAAGATTTGCAAAGTACTTTAAAATATGATCTCATTTAATCCTCATAACAACTCTGGATGGTAGGTCTCATGATCATCCTGATATAGAATAGGAAAATGAGGTTGACAGTGATTAAGTGACTTGCCCACAGTCACATGGGTAATAAGTATCTGAAGCTGGATTTGAGCACAGAACTTCCTGACTCAAGGTCCAAGACTATCATACCACCTAAATGTCTAGAAAGAGAGGAAATGGCATGTCAAGCTTGAGAAATAATCAGTGACCCATTTGATTGTAACATGAAGTGTATAAAAGGGGTTAAGGCTAGAAAGGTAGCTAAGAGACATTAAAGGTTTTGGGGTAGAGTTTTTGCTTTCTCCTGAAGACATCCATTTCCGACTTGGGATAGTTCTAGTTTTCCCTTTCAAAATTACCCTTTAGACATTGGTCCAGGAGGAATCAGTGTACTTTATTCTTAACTATTATTTCTAGACACTCTTTGTGCCCTCATCATTCTTTAACCTATTCTTTTAAAGTTCATTCCAATTTTTGGCTTTATTTAGATACTTGCTTCTGTTGTTTCCTAACTGCCAGGTCTTTCTCCTTCCTTTCTCAATGAATTCAGTGTAGTACTCAAAATCTTAGTCTGCATGTCAATCCTTTGTGCTAAATTAAATTCAACAAATATTTTATAGAGGACTTACTATGTGCCTTCAAGCACTGTGCTGAGGTACTAAGATTAAAGTGAAAACAGTCTCTACCCTTAGGGAGCTTACTTTCTACTATGATCATTGAATATAGCCTTCATACACGGTGACTTTATTATTGACGCTGATGACCTTGTAAAATCATTTTCTACAACTCCACTTTACCTCAACTACTCACAAGGATGGTCATAATCTTTGGTTGTTCAGTCATTTGTCAGTTATGTCTGACTCTTTGTGACCCCACTTGAGGTTTTCTTACAAAGATATTGGAGTGGTTTGCTATTTCCTTCTCCAGGTCATTCTATAGATGAGGAAATTAAGGCAAACAGATAAATAACAACTTCCCCAGGGACACACAACTAGTACAAGTATCTGAGGTCAAATTTTAACTCAAGAAGATGAGTCTTCCTGACAGCAGCCCTGGCACTCTATCCACTGTGCCCCCTTACCCACTTAGGCCATAAACTTCAACAATAATGTATCAACTGAGAATAGAATCTAGAGATTGCATTGCCCAACACTTGGATGTTAAGATAGCATGAAGCTCCAATTAATGACAAAAAAAATTAGGCAACATTTTTAATGGAGTAATATTCCTTTCATTTGACTCACTCAACAATAATAAGTATAAAATGATCCAAGGTACTCAATGGCAAGATAAACTCCTTTCACTCCATAAGCCTACAGTAAGACTATAAGTCATCAGTGCTATGATGGAGCCCTTTGGAGGAGAAAATTCATCTGTGTCTGCCTGGAGGGATCTTTATTGGGTTTTGTTTTGTTTTCTTTTCAATTTGGAAAATCTAGACTTTTTGGCTGCTAATCCTTTCATGTGTTTCCTTCAGTATTGCTAATACTCTGATTGTCCATGCATCACTCTAGCTATTGTCACATATACTTGATCTCTGTTGTCTTTGGAGACTGTAGCCTTATGCATTTGCTCCAAAGTGTAATTTTAGGACTAAAACTCCAAAGCAGAAGCTGGACACCTATAAAAATGTTGTCAATAGCAATTCAAAAGGTTTTTGCAGCTCTAAAATTATCATAAACCTGAAAGGCATTCCTCATACATCAGCTCCCTGCCTACCATTTCATGTTCCCCCTTTCCCCTTATGACTCTGGGTGCCATCCAAAAGCCACCACAGTGAATAAAGTTATACTCAAACAAACTGGCTCACATCTATGATGACATAAATGTTTGTTCCACTTTTCCTGTGGTCATTCTAAAATTACTGGAAGGTCAGAAGCATCTTATGAATTCAGGAGAATCATGTAATTCCAGTGAAGCCTTACAAATTGACTTTTTAAAACAATAAATTTTATTTTTTAATTGTTTTAAGTTAACAAACAATTCATTCCCCTCTAGGATCTGCTCTCTGGACTTTACCACCATGATTCAGATTCATTCTCATCTAGGAATCTCCCTCCATGCCAGGGACCTTGTCACATAGGAACGCTCTTCTGCCACACCAACCTAATTCTCCCATTCTTTGCAGATGGGCCTATGACAGCTCTCTTTTATTTCCCTCCTGGCTGTGCTTCTAACTGCACAGACTTTATTATGATACCCCAACATGGGGACCTCCTCCTTCCTCCTCCAACTCTTTTCAGGTCCCTTTTATATGGTACTTTCAACACTTAAAATGTAAGTTGTTTGAGGGCAGGGGATGTCTCTTTTTTTGCTCATATTTATATTCTTCAGTGCTTAAAAAAGTGCTGGTCTATCATAAGCACTTAATAAATGCATATTGCCTTATAATAAGATCATTTTAACATATCAAGAACAGAAAAGAGATTAGATACAGAAAGGAATTTTAAACGGTAGTAACAAAATCAGCCCACTAATCCATGTCTCCTTCTTGATCTTCTAATCTTTTCTGTTTCTCTATGTTTTTTATTTTATTGACAGCCTTTTCTTTAATTCTTTTCATTCTTTTTTTACATCATTATTGTTACTGTACCAGCCTACCACTCCTTCTGAACTAGAAACTCTTACTTAGAACAAATAAATAAATTCAAACAAAAAAATGACACTTTTACTATGTTTGAAAATGTGTGTTCCATCCTTCACCTCTAGTCCATTATCCCTCTGACAAGAGGCAATTGATACAATTATCATCAACCCTCTGAAGTCATAACTGGTCTGTCGTCACATTGATCACAGTAAATCTTGCAAAGTTGTTTTCCATGTAATTTACTTTTTTCATGGACTTCTACATGGCACAATGAATAAAGCACCAGGTCTGGAATTAGGAAGACTCATCTTCCTGGTTTCAAATATGGCCTCAGTCTCATCCTAACTGTGCCACCCTGGGCAAGTCAGTTAACCCTTTCTTCATCTGTAAAATGAACTAGAGAAGAAAATGGCAACCCCCTCCACTACCTTTGCAAAAACTAAACAAAAAAAACAAAAAACAAATGGGATCATGAAGTGTCAGATACAATGGAAATGACTGAGCAACAATAAAGTAACTTTTTCACTCTAATCATGTCCACATAAAGGTAGAACATTATGAACTCTTTCAAAATTTCCTCTAGTCAAGTCTACAATGGCAGAAGACAATAGTGGAGAAAGATACTCCAGAACTCTCAGTGCTCTATAACACTTCCTTATTACCTAATCTCCAAGAGAGGAGTCAACTGAACCCTCAGGAAATTGCCATAGCTCCTGGAGGGACAAAATTTAAGGGCACAGTAAAGCAAGGCTTAGTGATGAACTCAGAGGTCACCATTGTTGGGGAAAATTAACACATCTTTTGTGCCCACTTTCTGCATTTCTTTGAACTCCATAATGTACCCAGGAATCTCATCATCAGGAAACTCACCATTTTGTACATGTTGTATCAATCTTGGTACTTACACCTCATCAGTACCCTCTGCCCTTTGATTGGAGGGCTAGGGTGTGCAACAAAGAACTTACCCCTAAACCTACATCTAAAGAAGATCCTCAAGTCAGTTATCTCTTCATTTCCCACCAAGCTACACTCCTTCATGCCCCTGGATAGATACCTTACATCCCCCTCTCCTCCCTTTTCAACATCCTTGTGAGTTCTGTCTTCTTGCACTAAATTATAAACTCCTTGAGGGTAAGAACTGGTTTTCTTTTTTTGTATTTGTATCCATAGCATTTAGCACCATGCTTGGCACATAGTAGATGCTAAAAAATTGTTTATTGCCTGACAGATTGTGCAGCCTAGCCAACCAAAAAAAGAAAGGGCAAGAACCACATGCATAAATCTAATATCTGTGACAATGCAGAGGAATTTACTGAGTCCTTTATCACTAAAGAGTTATTATTTTTCAAATAACCATAAGACAAGGGGCCTTTTCTGAAATTCTGATATGAGACTTAAGAAATTCAAAAAAGTAAACTTAACAAGAATGAAATCAAGTTGTAACTGTGGCTATTTGGGTTTTCAAAATTGAGAAAATATATGACATGCAGGTAAGTATAGGAATAGATGTGTTTGACTTTCTTGGGAAGTTAAGTATCACTTTCAAAAAAATAATGGTTTTTGATATCTTTTGCTTTTATGTTATCCACATTTCCCAATATGTCTCTCCCTCCTGACCTTCTTAGAGAACTACCTCTTATAACATTTGGAAAAAGAGGGAAAAAATTTTTTTTCAGTGCAATACATTGAAATAATCCTGGAGGAGCCAAGATGGCTGAGTGAGAGCAACGACTTACATAAGCTCTTAGACAAACTCCTTTAGATACCTCTAAAAAGAGAATCTGACCAAATTTTGGAGGTGAAGAATCCAATAGGAGACAGACTGTGGCAGATTCACAGCCCAGGATAGACTGGAAGGTCAGCGGGAAAGATCTGTTCCATGGGGGTGAGTCCACAGTACACAGCACAGCATGTCCCTTAGTGGCGTGGTTGAGAGGAAAAACCCCGGGGCAGCCGCAGACAGCAGCAGCATGATGGAAAGGCAGAGTGGCATCCCAGAGCAGAGCCCAGTGAGTGACAGCCACTGAGCACCAGATATCAGCCACAGCAGCTCCTGAGACTTTCATCCCACAGACTAAATGTCTGTAAGTCACCTTTTGAACTTCCAGGAGCCACAATGCCAGAGTGAATAGTAAATGCATTCTCCTCCCACCTTGTTGACCTTGAAAGAACCATAAAATATTTCCCCAGAAAAATCCTGAATCAGTGGGAACAGCTGATGGAGCAAACCATCTCACAACATCTGAGGCTAGGAAAATAGCTAAGGGGGATTCCTCTTACTCTGGCAGAGGCAAACTGAAAGGAGATGGGCCCTAGGGCAGTGGAAACTTGCACTAGGACCCAGGCAAGCCTCAACCCTAGGAGAAGAGCCTCAGAGCAGGTGGAAACTTCCATTAAGATCCAGGTGTTCCTGAGCACTCCAGGGGAAATGGGAAGACAATGCGGCAGCTGGGATCATCAACCCCTGAGCTTTCATTTGCCTCATCTCAGCTAAGGAGATCTCCAGTGAGCAGACCATCCCTCCCCAGAACTTAACAAGCTAGCCACAGGGATGATCAGGGAAACACAAAACAAAAAGATAAATTAGCACCTGCCCTTAGCTTTATTACACCAGTCAGCTTAACACCAAGTTCTGCAGCTTTAACTGAAAGAACCAGAAGTCACAACACACAATCACCATCAGGAGCAAGAAAAAGCAAAGCAAGGGTGAAAAAAACAATAGAATCTTTCTATAGGGACAAGGACCAAAACACGAATACCAGAGAGGTCAGTAGTGAGAGTGTACCCCCATCTGAAACTTCAGAAGGGACTATGAACTGCGAGCATGCACAAACAGCTCTCCTGGAACAGCTGAAAAAGGAAATAGAAGAGACACTGGCCAATGACTTTAAAAGTATGAAAAAAAGAATTCCATGAAGAGAACATCTGTTTAAAAAGGAAAATTGAACAAATGGAAAAGGAAGTTCCAAAACTAACTGGAGAAAATAATTCCTTAAAAGGAATATGGACAGATGGAAAAGGAGATGCAAAAGTTAACTGAAGAAAACAATTTGATAAAAATTAGAATTGGGTAAGTAGAAACTAATGACTCCATAAGACATCAAGATTCAGTCAAACAAAATCTAAAGAATAAAAAGATAGATGGAAATGTAAAATATCTAGTTAGAAAAGCAACTGACCTGGAAAATAGATCCAGGAGAGGAAAATTAAGAATTATTGCCCTACCAGAAAGCCACAATGAAAAAAAGAGGTTGGACAATATTTTCCTAGAAATCAAGGAAAACTGCCAGAAGTGTTAGATCCAGAAGGCAAAATAGTCATTGAAAGAATCTACTCTTCACTTCCCAAAAGGGATCCCAAACTAAAACCCCCCAAGAAATATTGTTGCCAAATTCTAGGACTAGAAAGTGAAGGAGAAAATACTACAGGCAGCCAGAGAGTAACCATTCAAATATCGAGGAGCTACAGTTCAGGACCACACAGGACCTTGCAGCTTCCACATTAAAAGATCAAAGGAATTAGAATTTGATACTCTGTAAGGCAGAGGAGCTGGGACTACAACCAAAGATCAATTACCCAGCAAAGTTCAGCATAATATTTCAGGCAACAATAAAGAAAGGGATTTCCAGACCTTCCTGACAAAAGGCCAGAACTCAATAGAAAATTTGATCTTCAAACACAAGTCTCAAGAAACACATAAAAAGGTAAATGGGGGAAAAAACCCAAAGCCTTGTTACTCAATTTGGGCAAACTGTTTACTTTCCTATGAGGGAAGATTATACCTGTTAATCTTGAAAATTGTACATCTATTATGAAATGTAAAAGGGATATACATAGAGAGAATGGGTATAAAGTAAATGATATGATGATAAAAATATGATTTAAGCATGCAAAGGGAATATAACAGAAGATGTGAAAAGAAGGAAGCAGAAAATGGTAAATTACATCCCAGGAAGAAGTACAAAACTATAGTAGAGGGAAAGAGGGAAGAGAGATGAGTATTGTTAGAGATTTATTCTCATCTGATTTGGTTCAAGAAGGGAACAATAAACTTAATTAAATATATAATTCTAATTGGTTCTATAGGCAGTAGGAGAGGAAGGGGGAAGAAAGGGGAGGGGAAGGTAAAAGGGAGGGAAGAAGTAGTAAGGGTAAAGGGGAGTAAAAGGGAGGGAGACCAAAAGAAGGAAGGGAAGACTGTGGGAGGTGGTGGTAAAAAGTGAAAACTATTGAAGAGGGGAAGGGAGACAGGAAAACTAAAAGGGCAAATGGTGGGAAAGAGAATGTAGGGAAATACACAGATTGTAATCATAACTGTGAATGTGAATGGAATGAATTCTCCCATAAAACGGAGACAGATAGAAGAATGGATTAAAAGTGATAATCGAACATTATGTTGTTTACAAGAAACACATTTGAAATGGGGGGATACGCACAGGGTAAAGGTAAAAGGCTGGAGCAGAATATATTGTGCTTCAGCTAATGTAAAAAAAAGCAGGGGTAGCAATTCTAATCTCAGACAAAGCAAAAGCAGAAATCGATCTAATCAAAAGAGATAAGGAAGGAAACTATATTCTGCTAAAAAGCACCATAGACAATGAAGCAATATCATTACTAAACATGTGTCCTCCAAGTGGTATAGCATCTAAATTCTTAGAGGAGTTGTTAGGGGAGCTAAAGGAAGAAATAGACAGCAAAACTATACTAGTGGGGGACCTTAAAGTCCTTTTCTTTGAACTTGATAAATCTAACCTCAAAATAAACAACAAAAAGGTTAAGGAGGTAAATAAAACTCTGAATAAGATAAATATGATAGATCTCTGGAGAAAACTGAATGGGAATAGAAAGGAATATACCTTTTTCTCAGTGGTACATGGCACACATACAAAAATTGGCTGTTATAGGACATAAAAACCTCACAGCCAAGTGCAGAAAGGCAGAGATAGTCACTGCATCCTTCTCAGATCATAAGACAATAAAAATTATATACAATAAAAGGCCATGGAAAGATAAACCAAAACTTAATTGGAAACTAAATAATCTAACCCTAAAGAATGAGTGGGTTAAAAAACAAATCATAGAAACAATCAACAATTCCTTCAAGAGAATGACAATAATGAGAAAACCTACCAAATCTTATGGGATAATGCAAAAGCAGTTCTTAGGGGAAGTTTTATATCTTTGAATGACTACATGAATAAAATTGAGAAAGAGGAGATCAACAACTTGGGCATGCAGCTGAAAAAGCTAGATAAAGAACAAATTGAAATCCCCAAGTAAATACCAAATTAGAAATACTGAAAACCAAAGGAGAGATTAATAAAATTGAAATTAAGAAAACTATTGAAATAATTTTTAAAAAACCAAGAGTTGGTTTTATGAAAAAACTAATAAAATTGATAAACCTTTGGTCAATTTGATTAAAAAAAGAAGGAAGAAAACCAAACTACTAATATCAAAAATGAAAGGAGTGAACTCCCTTCCAATGAGGAGGAAATTAAAACAATAATTAGAAATTACTTTGCCCAAATTTATGCCCATAAATTCAACAATCTGAATGAGATGGATGAGTATTTTTAAAAAATGCAAATTGCCCAGATTAATGGAAGAGGAAGTTGAACACTTAAACAACCCCATCTCAGAAAAAGAAATCAAACAAGCCATTGATGAGCTCCCTAGGAAAAAATCTCCAGGGCCAGATGGATTTACAAGTGAATTCTATCAAACATTTAAAGAACTGTTAATTCCAATACTATATAGACTATTTTTGAAAATTGAGGAAGGAGTCCTCCCAAATTCTTTTTATGATACAAATATGATTTTGATGCTTAAACCAGGAAGAGACAAAACAGAGAAAGAAAATTATAGACCAATTTCTCTAATGAATATAGATGGAAAAAAAATTTAAATAAGATTTTAGCAAAACAAATACGGTTTCTTATCACGAGAATAATACAGTATGATCAGGTAGGATTCATACAAGGAATGCAGGACTGGTTCAATATTAGGAAAACTATTAGGATTATCGATCATATCAACAGCAGAACTAACAGAAACCACATGATTATCTCAATAGATGCAGAAAAAGCTTTTGACAAAATGCAACACCCATTACTATTAAAAAACTCTGGACAAGAGAGGAATAAAGGGAACTTTCCATAAAATAATAAGCAGTATCTACCTAAAACCTTTAGCAAGCATTATATGCAATGGAGATAAGCAAGATGCATTTCCAATAGGATCAAGGGTGAAACAAGGATGTCCATTATCACCACTATTATGGTACTAAAAATGTTAACTGCAACAATTAGACAAGATAAAGAAATTGAAGGAATTAGAATAGGCAAAAAAGAAACTAAGTTATCATTTTCTGCAGATGATATGGTGATATAGATGGAGAAACCCAGAGATTCAAGTAAAAAACTACTTGAAATAATAAACAACTTTGGTAAAGTTGCAGGTTACAAAATAAACCCACACAAATCTTCTACATTCTTATATATTAGTAACAAAGTCCAACAGCAAGAGATAGAAAGAGAAATCCCATTTAAAGCTGAGATAGACACTATGAAATATTTGGGAGTTTACCTGACAAAACAAACCTGGGGACTATATGAACACAATTACAAGACACTTTTCACAGAAATAAAAACATCAGTTGCTGATGGACAGATTGAGCCAATATAATAAAAATGACAATTCTACATAATTTAATTTGTTTATTTGGTGCCATACCAATTAAACTATCAAATAATTCTTTTCCAGAGCTGGATAAAATAATATCAAAATTCGTCTGGAAGAACAAAAGGTCCAGAATATCAAAGGGACTAATGAAAAGAAATGCCAGGGAAGGTGGCTTAGCACTACCAGATACCAAATTGTATTATAAAGCAGCAATTATCAAAACCACTTAGTACTGGCTAAGAAACAGAAGGGTAGACAAGTGGAATACACTAGGTACTCAAGACACAGTAGTCAATGAATATAGCTATCTACAGTTTGATAAACCCAAGGACCCCAGCTTCTGGGATAAGAACTCACTGTTTGACAAAAATTGCTGGGAGAACTAGATAACAGTGTGGCAGAAACTATGCATTGACCAATGCCTGACACTGTACACAAAAATAAAGTTCAAATGGGTACATGATCCAGGTATAAAGACTGATACTATGGACAAATTGAAGGAGCAAGAAATAGTGTATTTATCAGATTTATGGAGAAGGGAAGAATTTTTGACTAAACAAGAGATAGAAAGCATTATGAAGTACAAGATGGATAATTTTGATTGCATTAAACTGAAAAGTTTTTGCACAACCAAACCCAATGCAATCAAAATTTGGAGGGATGTAGTATGTTGGGAAAGAATTTTTACAGCTAATCTTGGGGATAAAGGCCTCATTTCTAGAATATATAGAGAACTAAGTCAAATGTACAATAATACAAGTCATTCCTCAATTGATAAATGGCCAAAGGATATGAACAGGCAATTTGCAGAGGAAGAAATTAAAGATATCTATAGTCATGTGGAAAAAATGCTCTAAATCACTTTTGATTAGAGAGATGCAAATCAAAACAACTCTGAGGTACCACATCACACCTATCAGATTGGCAAACATGACAGAACAGGAAGATAATAAATGTTGGAGAGGATGTGGGAGAGTTGGAACACATTCATTGTTGGTGGAGCTGTGAGCTGATCCAATCATTCTGGAAAACAATTTGGAACTATGCCCAAAGGGCTACAAAAATGTGCATACCCTTTGACCCAGCAAAATTGCTTCTAGGAGTCTATCCCAAAGAGATCATAAAAATGGGAAAGGGTCCCACATGTACTCTTTGTAGTGGCCAAAAACTGGAAATCAAGGGGATATCCATCAATTGGGAATTGGTTGAATAAATTATGAATGTAATGGAATACTACTGAGCTATAAGAAATGATGAACAAGAAGACTTTAGAGAGGTCTGGAAAGACTGATATGATCTGATGCTGAGAGAAAAGAGCAGAACCAGGAGAACTGTGCACAGCAAAGGCCACAGTGTGAGAGAGCTTTTTCTGGTAGACTTGGAACTTCATAGCAATGCAAGGACTTAAAAAAAAAAAATTCCCAATGGTCTTCTAAAGCAAAATGCCCTCCACATCCAGAGAAAGGACTATGGAAGTCAATTGCAGAATGTAGCAAATCGTTTTTGTGTGTGTGTATTATGGTTTGGTTTTGTTATTTGATTTCTCCCATTCATTTTAGTTCTTCTACACAACATGGCTATACTGAAAATTTATTTAATGGGAATGTATGTGTAGATCCTATGTAGAATTTTTGCCATCTCAGGCTGGGAGGGGGGAGGCGTGGAGTAGGTAGAGGAAAAAAAATCTGAGATAAATAGTAGTGATTGTAGAATACTAAAAATAAATAAAATTAATAATAAAAAAAGAAAAAATCCTACATTATGTTTATTGTTTTAGGATCACTCTTAATAAAGATTTGCTAAGACTGAGTTGATATACCTGTTAAGTATTGCATTAGCCCAACTGAAGCTCTTATATTGCAGTGTGACACTCTGGGATTTACTCCATTTTTTAAATCATATTGGAGATGCTAAAAGAACATTACAGCATATTTTCAAAAAAAATAAATTTCATTTTGTTCAAGCCTGAGAACACCTGTCCCATTATGATAAAGGCTGTGGGACTACTCTGATTCATGTGTAATCTAAAGAATTCACTGTGAATAGACAAAATATAAGCTTCCATAAGTTGTAATACAGTATGCCAGTCTCCAAGAGGCAGACCTCAGAACTACTAAGCCCAGTGACCCTCAGTGGTGAGTTGAAGTAGTCTGACCATTTTATAGTCATTCTCCTTGAGAGGAACAAATGCCACTATGGATTATCATTTACATAAAACAATTATTATGACAACTCACATTTCTGTAGTCTCTAAATATATGCAAAATGATTTTGCTACAAAAGCCTTGTGGGATAGATAGTGCCCGTGTTGCTATACCCAGTCTAGAGATGAGGAAAGAGAGACTCTGAGACATGGTCATTTGCTGTAGCTAGTAAGAGGTCAAAGGCAGTATTTGAACTGGGTTCTTTTCACTATGCCATTTAAAATACTGTATCCTTGTCTAATGCCTTGTCTAATGTCTAATGAACAGGAGATCTAAAAATAAAACTGGCAAGCAATGTTTTTGCTCAGAGTTGTGACTCATCATTTTAGGGAACTTCTGGTGTGGAAACTCCCTCTGCCAGTGAAGATAGACAATTCATCAGTAGTTTTGACTCTTAGATAATGACTGGAGGCAATAAAATATTTCTCACATGTCAAAAGCTTGCATGGGTCAGAGATCCATTTTGACTCCAAACCCAGCTCTCTAGTCTCCATCTTTATTTTCTATTCTGCTTCAGCTAAGCCACACAAAGAATTGTCACTGTAGACTATATCAAGGAAAATGAATTTTCATTCAGTTGTCACTTCATACACACATGCCTCTGTGATACTGTGACATTCTCTGAGGCTTCCACAAAATGAGGCAGGAGAGTGGACTCAGTGGCCTTTCAGATTCCTTCCAACTCTAAATCTTTGACCCTCTAACTTTAGAGGGAATAGATCAAATAAGTGCTCCTTTCTGTTTCTTTTGGAAGAAGGCATTAATCTTGTTAGTGGTAATGAAGTAAGCAAAGTACCATAAACAAGGAAAGATCCAGCAAATCCCCACATACACTGGGAGATTCTGCTTAGATAGTCTCAAATATATGCCCTCTTCTTTCTCTTTTCTCTTCATTCATCCAGCTTACAAGTTTAGAGAGTTAGTTTTTCAAGGGTAACAGAGTGCCTCTGAAATATGGGTTTCAGGACTGTTATAAGGAACTCTAATATCCAGATTCCTCTATTAGCTATGAGCCCCATGCAGAATACTATTGTCTCTGAGAAAAGCAGGCCTTACAAAAGAGGCCTTGAGAGAGATTGGAAAAACAGCAGCCACTGCTGCATTGCAGGTGCAAATCCACAATTAAGATATGTCATTCATCTCTGTCAGCAGTAATGAAATTCAAAAGCCTAAATTGACAAGCATAGCAACTATTTCATAGTTTAAAAAAATTAATACTATCAAATATCTTTCTCCCATCTCCATCCACTTTCACTTCCTTATACAATGAGAAAGAAGGCAAAGAGACATATAATAGGGATATATCAAGAGACATTAAGAGTCGGAGATCTCAATAGATTGGCAGAATTTTTTTTTTTTGGCAAGCAGAGAGATAGGTGAAGAAGTTGGTAGAAATATATATACATATGTGTGCATGTGTTTATAAAAATGCATATGTATGTGTGTACATACACATATAAGTATATATCCATATGTGTATATGTGTGTACATGTATGTGTGTATATGTATGTATGTATGTATGTATTTTAAAGACATGCTTGATTTCAAGGTAGTCTGATTGTCAGGGGAAAGAAAAAGAAAGGAAAATTTGAAAACTATAAAGAAAAGGTCTTAATGGAGCACATTTGTAGACAGAGCATATCATTACAGCATTATGGGGCCCAATTCCTGAATATCAGCAGAAAGCGTCTGCAAAATTTTATGCCTTCTGGCTGCATAGTTTTGCCTTTACAAGCTAATTAAGACATTGTATATAAATCCATTCCAAATAGGAAACAGTGAAGAAAGGTACAGATTAAGTACATGGGTATAGACCTAGACACATAAACATTGGAAGGGATATGAAAATGGTTCCTTCTGCTTTCAGCAGTGGGGACACACTCCTCTACTCCCCTGCATCTATGTCCTGCAAATAAATTCTAGAAAGCTCCATACATACAATATGAAAATCAATATGAATCAGGCCCTAAAAATTTGACAGCAAATCCTATGTTGAAATCCTAGAGGCTGAGTGGAACAGATTTCTGGAAAAATAACTGGAATGTTGCCAAAACAAATTTCGAACAGCCACTATTCTCAGAGCAAGTATATAAAAACAACTTTGTGGTTCTTCTAACCAATGCATTTAAGAACATTCCCGGAGGTCAGGTTCAGCATACTAGGTTGAACTCTCCCTTCTAATTGTCCTTCCTTCTGTCTAGGGCATTGTCCATTCATTCCTTCTACTCACTAAGGGATAGCTACTCATTTTCTTGCATTCAGCTAGACTGAAAACTCCAGGAGATGCTTTATTTTCTTGATTAGTGAGTAGAAAAGGCCAGGCCCAAGACAGTGAGAGTGCTTCCCTTTGAATGATGTTTCTCTGTTACATTCATCTCTCTATCTTCAGGCCCAACACAGCATAGAGCCTGTTACAAAATCATAAACTTCCTTCCTATTCTTACACTTCATCACATATCAACCTTAGAGGGAACCTATAGACTCAGTGAACCCAGTTCACAGGGGAAAAAGTCCATTCAATCCAATTTAAAAAATAGGCTAGTTTTTTTTTTTCTTAGCATTTGCTTCACAATTGAAACTCAATAGAAATATGACTATGATGATTGATTTTAAAGAAAACAGAAATATTTAAGAAAAGCTCCATGAGCCAGTGCACCCCCTCAAAACAAGCTTTTACCCACATGCCTAGTACTGAAAAGAAATTAAGCAGTAAACTAGTGACAAAAAAGTCAGGGTAATTTGTTCCTTGTGACTTAGCAAGCGGAAAATTAACTAACAGTTTTCCAGTAGGTGGCAAAGTATCATGAGTAATATGGGGAGTTAGGAATAGAAGTGGGGAATTGCATGCATTTTGGTAAAGACAGATTGAACTAGTAACATCCAAGTTCCTCTCAAACTCTAAGATTTCATGAGCTTATAGCCTAGTATGGAACATAACTAAGAAGAATGGGCAAAGGGCTCAATGCAGGGGGTCTTGGAACCATAAATTTAAAGTAGGGAGGGACCTTAGAGTCCTGGCAGATGCTAGGTGTATGTTCATTGATTGACTGATTACCTCAGGTTATATAAGTACTCAATGATATGTGATATAACTCTCAAGATGATGTCAAAATGAAGGGAAATCTCAGTAGATTGCATTAACCAAGGAAAACTTCATGGAGGAGGTGTATTGAGAGTCATATCTTCCTTGTTAAACTTAATGTCACTTCTCTGGTTTATTAAGAGATCATTAGCAGCATCCAAGAGTATAGTTCCTGCACTTTGGTATGAGTTGGAGGCAGATTGTAGATATGTAAGGAATATAGTGAATAACATAGAATGCAGAGTATAGTGAATAACAGAGCAGGCAATATTTCACTTTTGTAATTATATTGCCAATACCCAGGTTTGGGCACATAATAGGTGTTTGGGTTGTTGATTGACTGATGGTTGATATGGACCAGTCAAAAGATGGAAGAAAAATAGGATGACAGCTGCTACCTATTTGTCAGTAAAGGTAAAGGAGTCAGGAAAAAAGGGAAAACTTGATGGGAGAGAAATATGTACAATTGAAAGAATTACACCTTAATGGAGGGGCATAGTATAAGCAGACTGAGTTATGTATCTTAGGAGAGAGGAAGAGTATCCTTTCCTATGGAAGTGGAGGTAAGTACAGAGACAGTTTTGAGGTGAAAAGTTAATGTGGAATTCCATATTAGATGAATACTCTCAAATAATTTGAATGGCTCTATGGTAACATGAACTTGGGAATTCTGCCCAATGATATAGATTGTACCACCTCTATTGATGTCTATTTATGACTCTCATCCATGTTCTCCCACAAGTGCACTAAATCACATATACAAATGTGCTCTGAGGTCTTCCTCTCTATCTCTCTCAGCATCACAAGAGTACCAATGGAGCAGTCCAGCTATCAATCTGTCATTCTTTGTTTTTGCATGTGATCAGCTCATTTTCTCTTCCTATAATTCATTTCTTTGATGGTACTCTTTACTCCTGTTCTTTAGATTCCTCACTGATTACATGTTGTAGATAATTCACAGCTACCTTATACCTTTCTATTGGTCTCTATGTGATACTCAGTTTTACCTTTCAATGGTGATCCATGTCTTAGTGCAATAGAGGAACACTGGTTAAATATTGCCCAGTACCAAAACGGCCAAAGGATATAAACCAATAGTTATTAAAAAAGAATTGCAAACTATTAAAAATATGAAAAATGATACAAATCATTAATTATAAGTGAAATACAAATCAAGGCACTTATGATATTTTGCACTCATTCAATCAGCAAAGATGAGGAGAGGCTGTGGAAAGACAGGCAAACTCATGCATCATAGGTGGAGCTGGATAGCAATTTGGACTTATATATAAATAAAATGATTCAAATGTCCACAACATTGACCTAGAAGCTGCGTTGCTAGTCATATACCCCAAGGAGGTCATTGACCAAAATAAAGGCTTCCTATATGCCAAAATATTTATAGCAACACTAGAAACAAAAAACTAAAAACTGGTTGCTCATCAATTAGAAGGCATTTTTTTAAAATTGTGGAATGGAATCATGTGGAATATTACTGTGCCGTGAGAAACAATAGACCATAAAACCCTGAGAAGCACAGAAAGACCTACATGAACTTACATGAGGCAAACTGAAGGAATGAGAGCCAGGAAAACAATATGTGCAATAACTAAAGCAATGTAAAATGAAAGAATAATAACCGCAAAACTCTGAACTGAATATTACAAACGTGTGAAGAACAAGATTGGCTCCAAAGAAGATATATGAGAAAACATTTTTCCACATTTGTTTACCAAAGGGGGCAGCAGAGGGGAGGCAAAGTCCATGGATGTGAAACATTGCATATAGCAGATTTTTTGTGTGTGTTTATCAGTTTTACTAATTGTGTTCCTTTTCTTTCTCTTAAAAATTCTTTGTTATAAGAATTGGCTCTCTGGGAGGGCAAGAAAGGAAAGAATGCAAGGGAAAATCTAAATGACGTGAAAACAAAAGATATCACAAACTATCTGTTTTCTTAGGAAAGATGAAGATTTGCTTTCCTTGGAAGTTTTAAGACAGTAATAGTTTCGTAATTTCCTAAAAGCACTCCAGTCCATTCTCCTATTTTTAAATTCTGAATCTAGCTCTATTGACTATCCCAGCTAAACATACTGAGACAATCTTTATAGGATGCCAATTCAAATGCATGTTGAAAACTGGGAAGTAAGCATTGCTTATCCAGTAAGTTATTCCTGAATGGATAGACAGGTGTGATGTCAATTAAAACAGGATATTTAGCTGTTTTTTGTTTTAGTATAATCAAGTGCCTCTGATTGAATCTTGCCTTTATCAATTAAAAGTCTTTATAAAGAGTAAAATACAGAAACAAGAGTTTCTTTAACTAGAAACAATGTATGTATTTGTATTGTTAATTATTTTAATATGATTAAAGATCTTTCCCACTCATTGATGGTCTTGCTCATTGCGGGAAGCTTGATTAGAGGAGCTAGTTTGTAGGAGAGTCCCAAGTATTTGTGTTTTTTTCTATTGAGGCACTGTGTGAAAGGTTTGTGATGCCCTCTGGCTCTAAAAAAGGTATAAATATTCTGAGTTGAGGTTTTACTTTGGGGCTTAAGTTTTGTAAGAAGGTTTGAGTGCCAGATGAGAACCCTGGGAAGCTTCGGAGCCCCCCAACTTTCAGAACCCAGATGTCGTGTTTCCCTCTCTGGTATAGTCAGACAGTTGTACCTGTCCGTTGAATTATGGTCAGCAGAGGAAGCCATGTCTGTTGATTTCTTCGGGTCTTACTGACTGGAAGTGTTTGTTTGGCCAGATGAGGACTCTGGGAAGCCACTAAGGAGCCCCCCAGCTTTGAGAACCCAGATGTTGTGCTTCCCTCTCTGGTAACTATGGTCAGAGAGTTGGAATCCAATTGTCTGTTGAATTCAGGCAGAGGGAGCCATGTCTGTTGATCTTTTGATTTCTCTGTATTTTCTTTGAAATTCAGGGTGCTGACTCCCTGAACTAACTGAATAATATATGTACTTGGTTAAAGGAATGATACATGTGCTTGATTAAAGTGATTGTTAAGCCCTTGAAAGTTCTTTCCTTTTATGAAAGCAGATCTGAGAACTTGTGATAGTAGGCCCCCCTGTGCATGTTGTACTTATTGCTACAATAAGTCAAAGTTCATGTAAGTAATGATAGATCTCTTTTCTGGAGACTAGACCAGGGTGGGGAACCTGCAGTCTCAAGGCCACATGTGGTCTTCTGGGTCCTTGAGTGCAGCCTTTTGACTGAGTCTGTTTTACAGAACAAATTCTTTTATTAACGGCATTTGTCTTGTGAAATTTGGAATCAGTCAAAGGGCTGCATTTGAGTATCTAGAGGGCTACCTGTGACCTCCACCCCTACACTAGGCAGTTTCTTGAGTTTTGATCAATCAATACAATGTCATACAGAAATGGGAATACCAGGAGGATCTCCCTATCCACAGGGAATTCTTTTTGGAGTTGGACTCTTCTGTATCTTCTCCGTCACAATGGAGAATACTTCTGATGAATATACATTTTCCTGTTTTATGTCTTGCTTATTGTTTCAGAAAGTCATTGAAGAGGTTTGTGTTCAATGGATGGATGTTATTCTACAAAAATCTATTTGTGCCTTTGTGTTGGTATCCGTCTCTGTGAGAGTGTAAGCGTATACATGTACAATATGATCATGCTGGAATATCTTTCTCAGTCTTTTTGTGACTCTATCTCTTTCACTTCTACTTTATTTCCTTTTCTTTTACTCCTTCTTTTGTTTGCCTTCTCTCACTAATGGCCATAATAAATAAATTATGGATTCCATCAACTAAAAAAAGTATTTGTTATATTTTTTTTGAATTGTGTTTCATGTACTCTATTCTAATATTTTTAGGTGGAAGAGTAGAATGTTTATTTTTTTTTCCTTCTTGGGTGAGTGGCTTTCAAAAGAGGAAATGAAAGAAAAAGAGGTTTACCACATCCCCCAAGCCCCAGTCAGTCAATGAGATAATATAAAGCCAAATTCAATTCAGTTCCAGGGTCAGGGACAGGAACGAGGGGTATTGAAAAAGAGAAAAGAAAAGAAAAATGAAAGCAGGATAAACCACCCAATGGCAAGAAAGGAAGGATTAACTGGTTTAATGGCATTCAAAGTATTTTCAGTTTATCTTCAAACATATACTGTCTATACCAAGCAAATTTGAGACTTAAGGTTACCTTCAGAATCTAATTCTTTAATCACATAGAGGCTCACTGTAATTTTGCCTGAATTTATTTTGGGTGCATCAGGAATATTTACTAATGCTTATTTAGGCAGCCAGGTTTCACAAAGAATAAAAAAGCAGACCTGTGTGGCCCCAGTCAAGTCCCTTAACCTCTGTTTGCCTCAATTTTCTCAACTGCAAAATAGGGACTAGAATAGCACCCAACTCCCAAGGTTGTTGTGAGGATCAGATGAGATAATATTTGTATAGTGCTTAGCACAGTGACCAGCACATCCTAGACTCTATATAAATGCTTATTCCTTATGCACATGTGGCAGGTTTTAATATAGGCACTAGAGACTGCTTTGTGCATATAACTTTACATATGGAAGTGAGGCCACGTACTCCAAAGCCCTTGAATTACTAATAAGGATCTCTTGGTAAATTTTATATTTTATAAATAATAATAATATCATACATTTACATAGTGCATTAACAATTAAAAAGAACTTGCCTATTTCCTTTGACCTTTATCACCCTTTTGTGAGGTAGACACTGCAGATACAATTCCTAATTTTCAGATGAGGAAACACAAATTCAGAGAGCTTTAGTGACTAGCTTGAGGTCCTCAGCAAGTAAACTGGGAAGCTAAGATGTGAATGGAGGTCTTTTGAGTAGGCATTAGTATTTTGTTTCTTGGGCTGAACCTGACACTTCAATGTGCTTAGGTAGCCAAAAGCTACTGTGTGAACCATTCCCTCTACCGATTCTAATTAACTCTTATTCTGACATTTTATTCTCTTAGAGAGTTACCTCTAACTCTCTCATGGTTCTCCTGCTTGTCTGACCACTCCTCAGTCTTTGTTGGATTTTTATTTAGATCATGCCCAATAGCCCCATTAGCTCTATTATGGTATTCTTCTCTTCTACTCTCCCTCTATACTACCTCTCTGGGCAATCTCATAATCCTCTTACATAATTGATTCCCAGATCTACTTATACATTCCTAATATCTCTCCTGTATCTCCAACTGCCTTTCAGGCATCTCAAACTACACTGTCTACAGACATCTTAAACTCAACATGTCCAAAACATAACTCCTTATTATTACACCCCCAACCCTCCCAATCTTGCAATTTTTTTCTGATTGTTGAAGATATAACTGTACTTCCAGTCACCTAGCTTTTCTACCTAGGTGGTTTCCTAAACTCTTCATTCTCACCCATCCCATATATCCAATTGTAGGAGTCTTATCCTTTTTTTGACCCTCAGTGGGAAGCACTTCCTTTTCTTTCTTTTTTCTTCTTATTTTTATAATAGTTTATTATTTTTCAAGTATCAGGTATTTTATATTAATCTGTTCCTCCTTGAAAAAATTTTAAAATTTAACAAATTGCTCGACATATATGTGTGTGTGCACATACATATATATGTAGGTAGTGTGTACTTAGTCCCACTAAACACATCCCCACATTAACAATGCCCAAAAATGTGTGTCTCTTTCTACACCCTAAATTTATTCTATACCCTATACCTTTCTATACCCTAAATTCATCACCTTTCTTTTGGTGAGTATGGTTTATTTCATCTTCTTTCTTTTTCACTCATGGATTATCATTGTGTTAGATTTCTAAAGTCTTTCAAAGTTGTCGGGTCTTTTTTTGTAATGCTTTTATCATTGTTCCAGTTGCTCTCCTAGTTCTGTTCACTTACCTCTGCATTATTTCATAAATGTCTTCCTAGTTGCCTCTGAAATTGTCTATTACATCATTTCTCATAGTACAATAATATTCTATAATGTTTATTTATATAGCACAACTTATTTAGCCATTCATCAAAAGGAGGATACACTCTTAGTGTCTAATTATTTGGTTACCACCAAAAAAAGCTGCTATAAATACTTTTATCCATAAAGGGTGTCCCATAAGGCAAAAAGTTTTGCTTACAAAATGTTATAAAATATATTTAGTAAATATAGTTTATCAAAATAAATCACATATTAATAAAATATTAATGAAATTATATGTTTAATAAACACATTTAATATATTCACTATTACAAGGTAATTACAACTTAAAACTCCACCAAGACTTTTAGGACTCTTTGTATAAATAGACAATTTTCTTCTTTCTTTGATTTCTTTGGAGGTATAGGAGTAGGAGAGTTACAGCTGGATCACAGGTATGTATTCTATGATAACTTTCTAGGCATAGTCCTTTGTTTTCCAGAATGAGTCTGCTATTTCACAGCTCCATCAAGAGTTCATTACTGCAGCTCTCCAAAATTGTCATTTTCCTCTTTTCTCATTTCTTCCAGTGTAGTAGATATAACATAGAACCTGTAAAACATTAGCATTTTATATAATCAAAATTGTTCATCTTATGGCGTGTGATCCTCTCTATCCCTTGCATAGTCATGAATTCTTCACCTATCCATAGATCTGAAAGGCAATATTCTGTTTCTTTAGTTCTCCAATTTGTTTGTTATGGGACCTTTCATATCTGCTGTTTTCACCTTTGCAATATGTCTCACATAAAAGCCACTACTGTTTTCTGACAGGCTTGCCATCCTCTTTCAGGCCTTTGTCGCCTCACACTTGGATTATTCCCATAGTTTAGTGGTTGGTCTCTCTGCCTCAGGATGCTCCCTGTTTTGGTCTATCTTTAAAAAAGCAGGTCTGTACAGAATTCCCAGGTGAAAGAGAAAATATTGCAAGCAGCTAGAAAGAAACAATTCAAGTATTGTGGAAATACAATCAGGATAACACAAGATCTAGCTCCCTCTACATTAAGGGATCGAAGGGCATGGAATAGGATATGCCAGAAGTCAAAGGAACTAGGACTAAAACCAAGAATCACCTACCCAGCAAAACTGAGTATAATACTTCAGGAGAAAAAATGGTCTTTCAATGAAATAGAGGATTTTCAAATTTTCCTGATGAAAAGACCAGAGCTAGAAAGAAAATTTGACTTCCAAACACAAGAATGAAGAGAACCATGAAAAGGTGAACAGCAAAGAGAAGTCATAAGGGACTTACTAAAGTTGAACTGTTTACATTCCTACATGGAAAGACAATATTTGTAACTCTTGAAACATTTCAGTATCTGGGTACTGGGTGGGAGTACACACACACACACATGCACACATGCACACATACATAGAGACAGAGTGCACAAAGTGAATTGAAGAGGATGGGATCATGTCTTAAAAAAAAATGAAATCAAGCAGTGAGAGAGAAATATTGGGAGGAGAAAGGGAGAAGTTATATGGGGCAAATTATCTCTCATAAAAGAGGCAAGCAAAAGACTTATTAGTGGTGGGATAAAGAGGGGAGGCAAGAGAAAAACATGAGGTCTACTCTCATCACATTCCACTAAAGGAAAGAATATAATGCACACTCATTTTGATAGGAAAACCTATCTCATAATACAGGAGAGTGGGGGACAGGGGCACAAGCAGGGTGGGGGTGAGGATGGAGGGGAGGGCATGGGGAGGAGAATGCAATCCGAGGTCGACACTCATGGGGAGGGAAAGGATGTTAAGAGAATAGAAGTAATGGGGGACAGGATAGGATGGAGGGAAATATAGTTAGTCCTATACAACACAACTAGTATGGAAATCATTTGCAAAACTAAACAGATTTGGCCTATATTGAATTGCTTGTCTTCCAAGGGGAAGGGTTGGAGAGGGAGGGAGCTAAAGAAGTTGGAACTCAAAGTGTTAGGACCAAATGTAATGTTCTTACCACTGGGTAACAAGAAATACAGGTTAAGGGGTCAAGAAAGCTATCTGGCCCTACAGGACAAAAGAGAAGACGGAGACATGGACAGGGAGAGAGGATAGAGGAGAGAGCAGATTGGTCACAGGGGCAATTAGAATGCTTGGGTTTGGGGGGGCAGGGGATAAAAGGGGAGAAAATTTGTAACCCAAAATTTTGTGAAAATAAATGTTAAAAGTTAAATTAAAAAAAAAAAAAGCAGGTCTGATCATGTCATTGCCCTACTCGATAAACCCCAGTGACTTTCTAGTATCTTCAATAGCAAACATAAAATTTTCTGTTTGCCTTCTGTTTCTCTTTGCAACCAGGTCTCTTCTTATTTTTCCAGTCATCTTATACTTTATTTCCCTCTGCATACCCTACAATTCAGAGACATTACTCTTCCTACTGTTTCTCACACATGACAATCCATCTCCCACACTGTTCTTTTTTACTGGCTATCATACCTGTAATACCTTACTTCCTCATCTCTACCTTCTAACTTCCTTGTACTTTTCTTTACTTTATGCTGAAAAACAAAAGATTGATAATCTAAAAACCAACAATCAAACACTTACAATATGTAGAACAAAGATTCCATGGGAGATACTATAAAATATGGATCCTGTCCTCAAGGAACTTACAATTTAGTAAGCTCTGGTTAGAAAGAGTTTTGAATGCTGGGAAATGCATACACATATAATACATAAATACATATATGCACATGTATGCATTCATATATGTACATGTATTTAGCAGTCAGTTAAAGTTGGTGGTCTAAGTCTTAGCCATAAATGAAGCTGCCAGGGGAGAAAGTGGAGGAAAAGTAATGAGAGGAGGAAAGGAGAGAAGAAGAAGGAAGGAAAAGAAAGGGAAAGAGAAGGGAGGAAAGGAGAAGGAAGGGAAAGTTTTCTGGAAAGGACCAGAAAGAGAAAGAGGGTTTTTTATATTTCTCACTTGGCATTTAACATGTTATTTTTTTTTGTTTTAAAATATCTTTTAAAAATGTATTCATTATCTCCCCCAACTTATAAGCAATAACGCACATATAGCATTCTATAGTTTGTATCAATCTTTCCTTAGGACAGTTAAAGTGACTTCTCAACTTTACATAGCCAGTAATTGGTAGAGTCAGCAGCTAAGCTCAGGTCTTCTGGCACCAATGGTCTTCCCACTACACAGATGTTCCTGGAGCCAGAGGCAGATAAAATTATGGAAGTTATAAATAGGCAAATGTAAGTTTGATGAAAGAAGATTGATACTGACTGGTTAATTGATATTGAGGAGCAAACCAAATGATCAATACTACTGGAAATCTTAGCACCTAGGGTTCTCCCTATGACTTTAAAAGGAAAAGTAGTTAGGTAACTTCTGGGGGCCCAGACTGTAGGTACTTATGGGAATTAGAGAAAAAACAGAGGATTACTAGAAAACAATATTTTTTTTTGTCTTTATGGATCAGAAAGATGCCATAACCACATAATTATCAGAGTAGTATAATGGAAAAACCACTGGACATGAAATGTGGTCTTCAATCTCCTCCTGGCTCTGATATTCACTAACTTATTCACCTCATAAGAGTTACTTAGCTTCTATAAGACTCAGTTTTCTCAATCATTCAACCAATAATTATTTCTTAAGTTGTTTCTATATACCAAGCACTGTGGTAAATGTTGGGTATAAAAAAAGGCAAAAATAGTCCCTGCCTTCAATAGGCTTACATTCTGATAGGGAAGATAACATGTATATTAATAGACTCATACTGCCAGAGGAGATGGAAGGTAAACATAGAGGGAGAAACCATAACAGCTTGGGAAACTGTATTGTTATGTATTTTAAAGTATTTTTGCATAATGGGAAGATCTTTCCCATTCCTTAATACGTCCATGTGGCATGCTTGAATCACATGGACACCTGACTGGTGAGAGCAGCTTGTTAAATGGGTGGAGCAGGAAGGGTAGAGTAGAGCTGAGAGGAACTTCGTCAGACTAGTCAGAGCTAGAAAGGACAGAGAAAGCAGGCATCTGCAGCAGCAGCTAACATGAGTGAGATAGAGAGCTTGTTTGTAATTTGTTCAGGGGAGCTGGTTTGTGAGAAGCCTTACAGAAGAAAGGTTTGGGGATGGTGCTGCCCTTTGCTTTGTTATTGTTCACATATTTTTGTTGCTGTGATGGATTTGACTTTCTGGTATCGGAATAAATGTTTGGGTCTGTCTTCCATGTGGAGAGTCTGTTGTATTTCATGATTCAGAATAGTGCTAGCATATTCATGGCCTCCATAGGTGCTATGAATATCACGTTAGAGCTGCAGAAAGCAGCAACAGCTTCCTGCAGAGATACCATTTGTGCTGTCTTTTTAAAAACTTTTATTTATTTTCTTCTGAACTTAAGAAACAAAACAAACATTTCCATAACATAGTAGAATGGGGGAAAAAAGATGATTATTCACGAAACTGGACATCTATTATGTACAACTTGCTATTCCTCTTAAATATATAATGAAGTTATCATGTAACTGTCTTTTTTTTATTCTTCCCCCTGCCCTCCACCATAAAGATGGGCACAAGATAGGGTCAAAATGGATGCACGATCTAGCTATAAGGAGAGATAATACAAGAAAATTTGAAAAACATGCGCTGAGTCTTGAAGGAAGACAGATTCTGTGAGGTAGAGGTAAGAAGAGAAAACATTTCAATCATGGGGGTTAATATTGCAAAGACAATACTATTAGAAATTTCAGCAAAAAGGGAGTTTTCCAGGCAAGGAATAACAAGTGGGTTGGTATAAACCAGATGATAGAGTACATGGAGGAGGTTAAAGTATAAAATGGGAATAATAATAGTTAAACTACCTTCTTTAGAGGGTTATTATATAGAATGAGCTTTGTAAAACTTAAAGGACTGATGTGAGTTGGGATTATTGATCATTATTGTTGCATGGCTTACATGAATTTCACTCACTAAGAACAGATTTTCTGTATCTAAATCAAACTGTAAAGAAAGGAGAAGTATGGCCCTGAGAGAGGTCATAACCATACAGTTTTCAGGGTGATGTAGTGGAAAGAGCATTGAACTTACAATCAGGAGGGTTTGGCTCAAATCCCAGGTCTGACACTTATTTTATGGGTTTCGTGGAAAGGCTAAAAATAATGGCAATCTCTCCCTGAGAATGCCGCACCCATTCCTGGGACTCTATGCATAAGCCTAGACTGGGGGACAATGAAATTGTGTGGAGCAGGAGATTACTCAGATATACACAGAAAAAACAGACTGAGTTTAAAGTTGTTTCACCAACTACATACCTGCCATACAGCTTAAGCTCACTTTTTCCTCCTGAAAACAAAAACTATCATACACATGTATGTTATATATTATATATATTATATATTCTATATGTGTGTATGCATATACACACATACATACACACATGCACATGTATATACATATACACACATATATGTATAGGTGTGTATATATATGTGTATTATGGTGTGTCTGTATATATAGATGTGTATATATGTATATATGCATATGTGTATATATATGTGTGTGTGTGTATATATATATATATATATATATATATATATATATATATACATGTACATTCACTGGAAAGATGGACATTTATTTGTCAGTCCTCGTATAAATAAGCAAGAAATTGAATGACTGGAAATATAACAAAGGGAAAGTATGGATGTGGGTCAGGTATTCTGGACTGATGAGACCCAAAGAAAGGGAGATGTGAAAGAAAGATGCAAAAAAGGTAATAAAAATGTGAAGGGAGAGGGGTAACTATACTCAGAAATAAAGTGAATTCACCCAGAAGAGGACCTGGATAAAGTGGCTGAAGCATTGACCAAGGCTGAACATCTAGAAAGAGGACTAATTCAGTAGCTCCTGAGCATGGGAACTATGAGACAGAAAAATGATCCCCAAGTGTCAGGAACTGCCTGAGACAGCAGGATAGAGAGCCAGAAAACACTGTTTCCTCAAGAGCCAGAGGCTTAACAAGACAGTCTACAAGTCTGAAGCAAATCTGAGTAGTATTCAATGAGAAGAAAGAAAATAGATTTCTAGGTGGATAAATTGGTCTGGTAGGTAGCTAGGTGACACAGTGGATAGAGAGCTAAGCCTGGAGGCAAGAAGACTCCTCATAAGTTCAAATCAAGCATCCAGTACTTCTTAGCTATGTGAACTTGGACAAGTCACTTAACCCTATTTGCCTCAGTTTCCTCATCTATAAAATGAGCCAGAGAAGAAAATGGACAACCACTCCAATATCTTTGCCAAGAAAACCCCAAATAGGGGTCATGAAGACTCGGACTAGACTGAAAAATGACTCAACAACAAAAAATGGTCTGGTTGAAAATGAACTTCGTTTGGAGTCTAAATATTTCACTTCAAGTCCTGGTTTGTAAATTTCTAAATGTGTGATGATTAGGAAAGACATTTGGACTCTCTCTTTCTCAGTTTCCTCATCTTTAAAATGGGGCTCTTATCCTTTTTTTCTTATCCTTTTAATGAAACTCCAAATAGACAATGTATGTAATGATCTTTTTAATCCACAAAACTAACTCTCTCTCTCTCTCTCTCTCTCTCTCTCTCTCTCTCTCTCTGCTTCACACACACACATAGACACACACAGACATACAGACACACAGACACACACAAGTTGCTGTTTTATACATAAATATTTCCCTAGGTTTCTGGATTTTGTTTTAATTTCATGTCAGTTGTTATTTATTAGTTATACTCTGTAATGATTCCATGATACTTACAATTTATCTATTTGACACTTACAGAATAATTACGTGGGGATAGCAACCACAGCTGGGACTTCACAGAGGGCAAGACTAAAGGATAGCAGTCAACCTCACTGGTCAGTTAGTCACATGTCCTGTCTCTAAGGTCACTTCTAGTTTTAAAGGACTGTGATCTTCTTATTAAAGATAAAATAAATAATTAAACAAATGAATGAATAGACAGATAGAAGCATAGATAAATGGATGAAGAAATAAATTAATAAAGTAATAAACATGAACAAATGAATAAATGGTGATCAGACATCTATATTACCCATAGGACCAGAGTAAATAGCACTGGAAAAAGACAGAGTCCTTGAACGTGTTCCAGCTGAGAACGTTGCCAGCTATAAGAACAATATCTTAAGATAACAATCTGCTACATAAACAGGGGAGCTGTCTCCAGAAACAAGGGGGTCGGGTGCAAACTAGGCATAAGATTCATTGTTTTGCCGTTTGCAATAATTATAGCAGCTCAACCATTCTGAACTGAATTAACGGCTCACCAGCTGATTTGCAAATCGTTTTGATTCTACTTCAATCTTTGCATGCCTCAGTTTCTTTACCTCTAAAATGGGCAGCTAGGTAGTACTGTGGATAGAGCACCAATGCAAGAGTCAGAAAGACCTGAGTTCAAATCTCACCTCAGACACTTGACACTCACTAACTGTACGACCTTGGGCAAGTCATTTAACACCAATTACCTCATCCTGGGTGATCTCCAGTCATCCTGATGAATATCTGATGACTGGATTCAGATGGCTCTGGAGCAGAAGTGAGGCTAGTGACCTGCACAGCCCTGCCTCATGCAAAACAAAGTCAAGTACAAGTCGTGTAATTATTTCTCTGATGGCCTGGTCTTCTTTGGCAATGAAGGACGAACACACACATACCTCTAAAAGGGGGGTTTTACTACCTTATTTACAGAATTTGCCAGGTGTTAACATAATTTATTGTATATAGAAAAAAACATTTTGCAGAAGGACAAAGCTAATAGAATATAAAATAATAATTAATCAAAAATATTTATATAATGGTGTATAAGCATTTTATTAATACATTGATCAATGTGCAAGAAAAGTATAAGTGAAATAACTTCTACATATTTTCATTTAGTTTCCCTTTCTAAAGGAAGAACTAATATAAGCAAAATGCAATTTGGAAGGGAAAATCCATGGAATAAAAGTGAGTCAAATATATATATGAATATATGTGAGGCAAAAATTTTATATATTTTGTGGATGTTGAGTTATTTCAGTTGTCTGATTCTTTGTGACCTTATTTGGGATTTTCTTGGCAAATATAGTGGAGTGGTTTGCCATTTCCTTCTCCAGCTCTTTTTATATGTGAGGAACTGAGGCAAACAAGATTAAGTGACTTACCCAGAGTCACACAGTAAGTGTCTAAGACCAGATTCTAATATTTAATTTTAATTAACTAACATATTTTATATTAATTATATTCTAGTATATTATATATTATATTGACATGTATTATAGTATATACTACATAATCATATATTGTATGCTATATTATTTATTGCATAATTATTAATATATGAAATTTAATATTTAATAACATTACATGTGTGTTATAATCTCTATATATACATACTATATGTTTATATATAATCAACAAACATTTATTAAGTACCTAGTATGTGCCAGGCACTATATTAAGCACTGGGGATACAAAAAGAGGCAAAAGATAGTTCCTGTCCTCAAGAAGCTTACAATCTAATGTACATATACATGCATATATGTATATTGCATGACTGTGTATATGAATATATCATACATAGCCTCAGTGATGAAATGATTGGTATGTATGCATATGTTCTTCTGTGTGTATGTGTGAATATATGGATCTATGTGTTTATGCAAATATATACACAAAATCTTGCTTTAAAAGACTGTCTCTGTAAGGAGTGGGTTTAGACTCAGACAACTTGGGTTAATGTCTTGGCTCTAACACTTACTGGCTACGTGATCTTGGGCATTTAACCCTGGACATGGAGAGGTTAAGGTCATTTAACCTCCCAATGCCTCATTTTCTTCATTTTAAAATAGCTGCACTGTCTACTTCTCACTTACTTGTGGGAAAAGCACTTTTAGACTATAAAATATTATGTACATGCAAGCCATTATTTCTGCAATTATTTTACATGCTTTTTTGGCAAGATAATTGACTCAAATAAGAGAAACTTTTTAGGATCCCTTTGTTATATATTTATTAGGAGAAATTGCATAGACAAACCATTTTAGCTAACTTGATCATATACGCATTTGAATTAATTTGAATATAATATACAAATTAATATTTTACATGAAGAAAATCAGATAAATTGTTTATTACTTTATATCAGCTAGAGTAATTCCAAGGTAGAATGTCATGCCTCAGGACATAGGTACTTCCCTATCACTAGAAAGCAAAGCGTCAACCCAATCTAAATGATCCCTTGTTGACCTGATGAAGGGATTTGTGTTCAGGTATAGATTAGAATACATGAAACAATCTCTTTGTCCCTTGGAAACTCACAGAGACCTTGGTCCACACTCTAGTGGCACATAGAGTTAAAGTGACCCTGGGTTCTCAAAGTCTAGATAAATGGTCTGGGCACAGGTTTCAGTTCCTCTGACAAACGGGTAAAAACTTTAAATCTAAGCCCAGAGTATGACTATGTATTTGTCATCAGCTGAGTTAAGACACTTATTCCCAGACTTCTGCCTGCCTCCTAGTGTGGTACTTCTGGCTGTCTACCAAGGTGTGAAAGGACTGAAATCTGTGTCAGGGAAGGAGTACTTACACTAAGGAAATCACTGATCCTTGAAATAAATATGGAGGCACAGGACATGAATTATTGAAGATTTTCCAGTTTAAGCATTCTGTACATAACAACACATGGAGCAGATTTTTATTTTGGCTTGTTTCTTCAGTTCAAACATCCTGTTTTCCTATCACTAAAATAATTCGCCATCCTTAATTGCCCCAGGAGAATAATTCAATTTAAATAAAATATATGCCATTGATTATCAGTCTTCTAAAAGTTCAAAACTTAAGTTTCACTTTATGGATTTTCATGCCATGAATTTTTCAATCTTATAGGCCCTCATTTTTTTCTCCTATGTATTTTTTCTCTTACTTTTATTCAATCCTTTTCTCCCTGGGGCTCACATGGGCCAAGGACTGACTTCATCAGCTAATCTGACTCCTTCCATGTGAAAGAAATACAAAAATTGGTTTGAGATGTAGCAAAAGCAATGACCAGTGTGACATCATTCAGAGGGAGACAATATCACAACAGTGTGGTTAAAACCTGATCTCAAACAAATACTTTGCTGGAGTCACCTGGGCAGAGTCTTGGGAATGAGACCTTGAGCTATTTCCAGAAAATAAACCAAAGTACTTCCTAGCAGACTGCCAAGTTTCCCGTTTTTACTCTTTAGAATAGTTTCCTGAAGTAGAGTATTCTCCATCCAGACTAAAGCTTGAGCACAAACACAGGACTGTATAATTTTAGTGTTCTACTCAGCATTTAACAGAGTTAAACATATATATATATATGTATATATATATGTATGTATGTATGAGTGTGTATATAATACATACACATTCATATGTGTACACACATATGAATTTGGTTGCTGTCCTTCATCCTCAAAGAGGATCAAAATGACATCACTATGTTAGAGTCAAGTTACAATACATCTGACTGTGCCTGATCAGATCAATACAAGCTCAGAATGCTCTACCACAGGTCGGGCACAGATACAGCATGTGAACATTTGGAATGGGTTTTCTAAATTTGTGCATCTAGCATTTCTTTTGAGCTATTTCAATTCTTCTTTGTTCAATTCAGTTTCTGCATTACTTTCTCTGATGTATGCATGCAATACTGAGTGATCCTGTGCCAAGTGTCTCCCATGTCACACAATCAATTCCAAAGTTCTTAAGAGAGATCTTGAAAGTATCCTTGTATCCCTTCTTCTGACCACCATGTGAACACTTGCCCTGTATGAGTTCTTCTTAAATAGCCTTTTAGGCAATTTGGTTTTCGAACAATGAGGCTATTCCATAGCAGTTGTGTTCTTTGCAGTAGAGTCTGAATGCTGCATACATGTATATGTGTATATATATTTGGTGTTTTGTTTTTTTTTAACTAGACCTTTGATTTCCTTGATAGAGGGAATTCCCTAGTAAGTAAACTTTTTCTACCAATGCAAAAGATCACCTGCTTTGTAGCTCAGAGTCTTGGAAATACACCTAGGACATTGACTTGACAAAATATTTTCAAATATTATATCATCTAATCCTTAAAATAACCCTGAGGTAGGGGCAATTATCATTCCCATTTTACAAATGAGGAAAACTGAGAAAAATAGAAGTTAGGTGACTTGCTCCATCACTGTGTCAGAAATGAGACTTGAACTCAGGGCATGCAGAATACAAGGTTAACAGTCTGTCCCTTAAGTCAAACTGTCTCTTGACTGGTGGGCAATCTTACAAGATCTTTTAAGGTTGACTGATGAATAGCAGCATGAGAAAATTTCAAAGTCTGGGGAAATTCAACTGAATAAAAAAAAAAAGTTTTTAACCTGAAGATTTCTATGTTCCTGAATTGAAAAAGACAGCTTTAAACAAAGTCTTCAAAATGAAATACCATTAGTATACACACCTAAAATATGTACAACTGATAGAAATTGTCAGTTGTACTTTTCATCCATGATAGTGTAATGGTAATTTAAATGGGAACATCTTTCCCATTCATTAATAGACCCATGTGACCTGTTTAAATCACATGGAGGCCTAAGTCACATTTGGTGGGAGGAGCTTGCTGAAGGGATTGAACAGGAAAGGTGGAGCAAAACTTACAGGAACATGGTGAGAGCATTTAGGGTGGAGGACAGAGGACACAGGCAGGCACAAATAGTCCTGTGAGTCTTTGTTTGTGGAAAGGCCCCAGTGGGGGCAGAGAAGGCTTAGGCTAGACTTTGTCCCCTTCACTGATAATGTATATTGACTTCTTGGTTACTATGATGAGTTTGGCTTTCTGGTGTCTGAATAAAGGTTCATCTCCTGCCTTTTATATGGAGAGTCTGTTATATTTTGCAATTCAGAACTACACTGGCATATTCAGTCACCCTTGGTGCTATAAATATTGTCTTGGTGATACAGATGGATAGAATGTGATAAGCAGGAAAAGTTAACCGACAGTGATTAACAAAAATCATTGCTCAAGGAAAGTGAAAGTAAAGTATCTTGTCCATATTTTTATTATTGTTCAGTCTTGTCAGACACTTTATGGTTCCTTTTGGGGTTTTCTTGGCAAAGTTACTGGAATGGTTTTCTACTTCTTTCTCCAGCTCATTTTTGCAGATGAGGTAAATAGGGTTAAGTGATTTGCCTAGGGTCACACAGTCAATAAGTGTCTGAGGTCAGATTTCAATTCAGAAAGATGGGTCTTCCTGAATCTAAACCTGATGCTATATTCACTGTGCCACCAAACTACCCATGTTGCCTGTATTTAATGTCCACATTTTCACAGTTCTTAAGATTATATGTCATACAAAGAAGTAGGATAATCAATGGAACAGATGAAGCAAATGCGTGGAGTACCATAATGTTCAGTAAACACAAAAGTATTCAATCTCCCTTACAATTCACACACACACACACACACACACACACACACACACACACACACACACACACTTGCTGGGAAAAATGGAAAACAGTTTAATAGCAACTAGGTTGAGATGAAGATATCATACCACAACAAGTTTCAAATTAATACATGATCTTGATATAAGAAGTCACATCACAAATAAATTAGAGAAGCAAGGAAGAAAATATCTTTTGAAATGTACGTGGAGAGGGTTCATAATCAGACAAGATAAAGATTATAGAAGACAAAATGGACAAGTTTGATAATATAAAATTGAAAAGGTTTTGCACAAGAAAAACCAAGGTAGCTAACGTTAAAAGGGAAACAGTAAATTGTGGGAAATATTTATAGCAAACTTCATTTTCAAGTTCTTATTTTCAAAATGTATAAAGAACTTTTTTTACCAATTTAGAACACTAATAGTTATTCCCTAGTTTAAAAATTGTAAAAAGAATCTGAAAAGGCACTTTTCAAAGGAAAAAAAAAGACAAACTACCAATAAACATATGAAAAATGTTCCAAATCAATAATAATTAGAGAAATTAAATTAAAGAAACTCTAGAGTTCTACTTCATGCCCATCAGATTGACAATGACATTCAAGGAAAAGGATAGTTGTTGGAGAGACTATGAGAAGATATTGTAGTTCTGTATTGGTCTACCTATCCAAAAAACAAAAACCAGTTTGAACATATGAACAAAAAGTCACTAAATTATACATGTTCTCTCATGCGATAATGCAACTACTAGGACTATATTTAGACAAAAAGCATCTATATGTACAAAAATATTTATAGGCACTTTTATTGGCAAAGAATTGTATATGAAAGAGTGTACATCAATTGGAAATAGTAAACAAATTATGGAGATTAACATAAATGGAATATTATTACGCCTTAAGAAATGATAAAAGAGAAAAAACCTTGGATGCAAAATGAAGTGAGCAAAACCAAAAGAACAATTTGTGAAGATTTTAAAGCAAAACATTTTTGAAATGTCTGATAATTCTTATTAATATAATCATCAACCAAGACTCTAGATGTACTATGATGAAGCCTGTTATCCATCTTGACAAGGAGATGATGCACCTAGAGTGCAGAATGACTCATACACTATTAGATATGAAAAATGCACAGATTTGTTTTACTTAACTATATTTAGTTTTTTCAACTTTCAAAGTTTATTGATATGGTTGTTGATGTTGCTCTTGATTGTTAATAGGACTCTTGAAACAAAGGAAAACAATTAAATAAAATTAATAATATGGTGACTTCATCAGAAAGTTCATAAAATGTTTCTTTTCCCATCTCTCTTTAAAAAAATAAAAATATTTTCCTCACTCTTATATCTCCTAAAACTAGTGAAAAAGGAAATAAAATTATTGTAAAAATATTAATAACCTGGTAAAACAGATTACTTCAATGACTATATACAGAAATGATGTGTATATATCTATCTATATCTGTATCTGTTTATCTATCATATATATATATATATATATATATATATATATATGTCAAATTCTGCGCCATAAAAATAAGTTCAGGAAACTTGAAGGATATAAAAAATAAATCCACAAAAATCATTAGTTCTTCTGTATTATAGAAATAAAACCCAGAAAGAGATAAAAAGAGAAATTCAATTTAAATGTATAAAATAATTGGGAGTCTACCTTTCAAGATATATAAAAGAACTATATAAATACAACCACAAGCAAGTGTTTACAGATATTTAGACAGATTTAAATATTTGAAGAAGTACTAAATGTTCATGGATAGGACATGCCAATATAACAAAAATTGCAGGACTACGTTTATCTACTGCGAAATTTTTTTCCTTGTCTTTATTTGGTAGAAGTAATACTACTGAGGAAAAAAAAGAAATACATTGAAGCATTTTAATGCATTAAATAGAGCTGAAGAGTTCAGAAAGATAGAAAAACAGAAGTTTTTCAGTTAAACTATTATCCAAATACAACTCTTTCATTTTATACACATGAATCTGATTTTCAATCCAAATGCACCTTATATTTTTCTTCATTAAATTTTATCTTACTAAATTCAATCCAATATCCTAGATTAATAAATTACTCACATCCTTCAATGTATTAGTTATTTGATTCATAGCTCTATGTCACTTTCAAATTCATGAATAGTAATTATAATATGCATTAATATGCCACCAATTAGATGTCTACTATGCTTATTTTACAGGTGAGGAAACTGAAGCCCACAGATGTTAAGTGATTTGATCAGGATCATATAGCTAGGAAGTATCTGATTGTAGTTATGAACTGAGGTCTTCCTGACCCCAGGTTCAGTTCTCTATCTGCTTCTCTTTGAGAAGCGTACTATCTCTGTCATTATCTGAATCACTGACAAAATGTTAAACAGTTTAGGGTCAAGCACAGATTCCTGGGACATAATACTGGAGATCTCCCAAGTCAGCATGGAACCATTATGACTACTCTTGTTGTCCAGGCTTTCAGACAGTTCTAACTAAACCTCACTCCCCTGTTATGTGGGCTATAGTGTTCTGTATTCTTTGTGAGAATAACATGAGGCCTTGCTAATATCAAGGGGCACAATATCGACAGCATTTCCCTGAGGTTTCAGTCTAATTACCTTTTTGAAAAAGAAAGTGAGATTAATCTGTCATGACCTGTTCTTGATGGAGACACATTGGCTCTCTGTGATCACCAGTACCATTTTTAGATTCAGTTCAATTCACTTAAACAAACATTTATTATGCTAAGTCACTATGCTAGGTGACTTGAAGCAAAAAATGAAAATAATAATAATCACTCCCTAGATGGCTATATTCTACTAGGGAGATTTTCCATACACACAAAGAAATACAGAGAGGGAGAAAGAGACTATTTACAGGAAGGAGAGGGCATGAACTAATGGGAAAATTAGCAAAGGCTTCAAATAGAATAGGGCACCTGAATCAAGATTTAAAGAAAGTGGATGAGATAGAGATGTGGAAGGAATACATTTCAGTCTTATGGGTCAATCTGTCATATTCCAGGTTAACTAGACTGAATACTTCAAGAGAAGTATCATGAACTGTCTGGAGAGAAAGAATGGAGCCAGAATGTATAATATGGTAGACCATCCTTTTTAAAAATCATTGTCAAATTATTTCAGCAAAAGTCAAACTCATTGGATTCTAGTCTATGGATACCATCTCTTTCCTTCTTTTAGAAAATCTGGACAATATTTGCTGTTTTCCTGCTCAGTGTTTCCCACCTGTTATCAGCTTCCAAAAATATCATCTATGAGTTGTTTAGTGATCACTTCTACTACTGCTTTCAATACCCTGGGATATTGTTCACATGTACCTAGAGATTTGAATGCGTGGAAAACTGCTAGATATTCTTTTACCATCTCCCTAATTAAACTGAATACAAACTTCCTAATATCCATTTTTGTTCTTTCCTTTTTAGCCCAAAAATCATTCTCCCTGTCAGGAAAATTAATAATAATATAAAAATAATAATTACAAGATAATATTCAGTTCTGCTTTTCTCTCCATTGTGTGTTTTCATTTTAGTCATTTAAAGGTGGGAGTTTCTTGACCTCTATCATCTCTCTGTATACCTCCAGCTGTCATCAGTCTGTCTAGCTGTCTCCCTATCATCTATGATCTTTTTATCTCTATCACTCTCTCTTCCCAGTCCCACTCAAAATTGATTGTGTCAACAGGGAATTAGTAGGAGACAACAAATCCACTTAGAAGCAGAGTGACACCAAAGAATATATAGAAACTGTCTATATAGACAGTCATACATCATATAAAGAAACTGTCACATGAGAAAGAAGGAAATATGAGCTCTATGTTTGAGACTATTCCTTCCATGGATCTTTGTGTGTGGGAGAGTATACCCCAGGCTTTCGGGAAAATACTTTTTATGTCTTCTTCTATACCATCTTAGTAAATACCTTTGATAAAAGCTAATTGAAAGAATTGGGTGACTGTTCATGGGCAATGCAGTAGTGGTGACTCCTAAACAAGATTCCTAGAAACCCAGACTCTCAGTGATCACTTAAAACATAAAAATAGCACTCAGTCAGTTTCTGGAGACTCAAATATGTGTCTGAGTGCCCAGTTAAGAGAGCAACATTGGGGTGCAGAAGGAAACTGTACTCATATTGCTTAAAATGATATTTTTCAGTAGCTTTAAGGCATATTAGAGAGAATTAGAAGAGCAAACTAAAAAGTCTAATTTTGATACTATAGAGACTAAGAAACCATTGAAAGTTTTTGAGCAGGACAATTATGGAACTAAAGAAATGCTTGAGGAAGTGAATGTTGGTTGTGACACAGTTCAGTTTAGAAAAGAAGCATCTGGAGTCAGGGAAATGAATTATGAGATCATTGCAATAGTTCATATATGAGATGATGAACGTACTTCACTAGCATGGTGTCAGTGGAATTAGAACGAGTGAATAAACATTCATTAATCCCAAACATTGCTAGGTACTAGGGATACGATGGAGAAAACTAAATATCTCTTACTGTCAAGTAGTTCACATTCTACTGAGAAATCATAATGTATACATACTAAGTACAAAATATATACAAAAAAATTAAATAGCATGATAATATTAATGATGGAGGGATTATTTTAATTGCCTTGAGTAAAGTGGTTGTTGTCAAGTTCTTTCAGTTATACCCTACTCTTTGTGACCTTATTTGGAGTGTTCTTGGCACAAATTCTGAAATGGTTTGCCATTTCCTTCTCTGTCTCATTTTACAAATGAAGAAACTGACCCTTGCTTGTTTAAGTGACTTGCCTAGGCTCACACAGCTATTATGTGTCAGAAGGAAGTGGGATTGGAACTATATCTTGAAGGAGGCTAGGATTCCAAAAGGCAGAAACGAGAAGAGAACAGATTTCACTGGAATTTAAGAGAGATATTGAAGCTAAATTTAGATATTTTAGAATTGTCTTCCAAGGTTAGAGAGAGGCGGAGCCAAGATGGCAGAGTTAGAACAACTACTCACCTAAGCTCTTAGACAAACTCCTTCAGATACCTCTAAAAAGAGAATCTGAACTGATTTTGGAGGGGCAGAATCCAATAGGAGACAGACTGTGGCAGATTCACAGCCCAGGACAGACTAGAAGGTAGCTGGGAAGGATGTATTGCACGGGGCTGGAGGAGTACACAGCACACAGAGCACAGGCTGTACCAGCACAGTCCCCACCATGACAGGGCGAAGCAAGAAAGCCCAGGTGTCTGGGGCAGCAGTTGCACTGCAGAGTCTCAGGCATATCAAACCAGGATGGGAGGCCAGTAGAACCTAGCAAGTGAGCCCAGAGACCCAGGTATGTGCAGCAGCTGCTTCTGAGAATCTTAGCCTGCAGATTAAATGTCTGTAAATCACCTACTTGAACTTCTGGGAGCCAAGATGGCAGAGTGATTGGTAAATGCTTGCCCCCTCCCCTTGCTTACCTTGAAAGACCCATAAAATATTTTCCCAGGAAAAATCCTGGAACAGTTGGATTAGTCAAAGGGGCAAATAGTCATTTTTTTACCCATGTGGCTAGGATAATGGCTAAGGAGGGTCCCTATTGCTGTGGCTGAAGGGGAGCAGTGCAGGACCAGAGCTGTCCCAGACAACCCCACCTCAGGAAAGAGGGAGGAGATCCTGGGCCCCAGGAGGATGGAGCCCACAACCACTAACACCAGGACCCAGGCATGCCTCAGCACCCCAGGGGAATCAAGAAAATACTAGCACAGATGGGTTCACCAACTGCTGAATCAAAGGAATTGGAATATGATATTCCGTAAGGCAAAGAAACTGGCAATACAACCAAGGATCAATTGCTCAGCAAAGTTGAGCATAATATTTCAGGTAAAGAGATGGATATTCAATGAAATAAGGGATTTCCAGACCTTCCTGATGAAAAGACCAGAGCTCAATAGAAAATTCAATCTTCAAACACAAGTCTCAAGAGAGGCATAAAAAGATAAAGAGGGGAAAAACAACTTGTCATTCAATATAGATAATCTACCTATATCCCTATAAGGGAAGATGATACTTGTTAATCTTGAGAATTGTATATTTATCATGATATATAAAAGAGATATACACAGATAGAGGGAGCAGGCATAAAGTAAATGATGTGATGATAAAAACACGATTTAAGTGTGTGAAGGGATTTTAACAGGAGATGTGAAAAGAAGAAGAGAGAAAATGGCAAATTACATCACAGGAAGAGGAACAAAAATATATTACAGTAAAGGGAAAGAGGAGAGAGACATGAGCATTGTTTGAGATTTACTCTCATCTGATTTGATTTAAGGAGGAAACAACAAACTCAGTTAAGTATAGAAATCTAATTAGCTCTGTAGGCAGGAGGGGAAGGGGGAAAGAAAAGGGAGGGGAGGCTAAACGGGATGGAAGAAATAGTAAGGGAAAAGGGGAGTAAAAAGGAAGGGAGCTGAAAAAATGAAGGGAAGACTGAGGGAGGTGGTGGTTAAAAATTAAAACTCTATTGTGGAGGGGAAGGGAGAAGAGAGAACTAAAAGCACAAACAGGGGACAGAGGATGGAGGGAAAGACACAGATAGTAATCATAACTGTGAACGTGAATGGGATGAACTCTCCCATAAAACAGAGATATATAGCAGAATGGATTGAAAATCATAATCCAACAATGTGTTGTTTACAAGAAACACATTTGAAATGGGGGAATACACACAGGGTAAAGGTAAAAGGTTGGAGCAGAGTATATTGTGCTTCAGCTAATGTAACAAAAGCAGCGGTAGCTGTCTTCATCTCAGACAAAGCAAAAGCAGAAATAGATCTAATCAAAAGAGACAAGAAAGGAAACTATATTCTGCTAAAAGGCACCATAGACAATGAAGCAATATCATTTCCAAATATACATGCTCTAAGTGGTACAACATCCACATTCTTGGAGGAGAAGTTAAGGGAGTTACAGGAAGAAACAGACAGCAAAACTGTACTACTGGGGGATCTCAATCTCCCCCTCTCTGAGCCTGATAAATCTAACCTCAAAATAAACAAGAAAAAAGTTGAAGTGAATAAAACTCTGAATAAGGTAGATATGATAGATCTCTAGAGAAAACTGAATGGAGATAGAAAGGAATGTATCTTTTTCTCAGCAACACATAGCACATACACAAAAATTAACAATGTACTAGAGCACAAAAACCTCACAATTCAGTGCAGAAAGGCAGAGATAGTCAATGAATCTTTCTCAGCTTATAATGCTATGAAAATTATATGTAATAAAAGACCATGAAAAAATAGAACAAGAATTAATTGGAAAGTAAATAATCTAATCCTAAAGAATGAGTGGGTTAAACAACAAATCATAGAAACAATCAACAACTTCACTCAAGAGAATGACAATAATGACACAACCTACTAAATCTTATGGGATACTGCAAAAGCAGTTCTTAGGGGAAGTTTTATATCTTTTAGTACCTACATGAATAAAATAGAGAAAGAAAAGATCAATGAATTGGGCATGCAGCTGAAAAATTTAGAAAAAGAACAAATTGAAAATTGTCAAGTAAATACCAAATTAGAAACACTGAAAACCAAAGGAGAGATTAATAAAATTGCAGTTGAGAAAACTATTGAAATAATAAATAAAACCAAGAGTTGGTTTTATGAAAAAAACAATAAAATTGATAAACCTTGGGGCAATTTGATTTAAAAAAAAAAGAAAGAAGAAAACCAAATTTCCAATATCAAAAATAAAAAGGGTGAACTCAACTCCAATAAGGAGGAAATTAAAACAATAATTAGAAATTACTTTACCCAACTATACGCCCATAAGTTCAATAATCTAAATGAGATGATCATTTTTAAGAAATATAAATTGCCCACATTAACAGAAGAAGAAGATGAATACTTAAATAACCACATCTCAGAAAAAGAAATTGAATGTGCCATCAATGAACTGCTTAGGAAAAAATCTCCAGGGCCAGATGGACTTACAAGTGAATTCTATCAAACATTTAAAGAACCGTTAATTCCAATACTATATAGACTCTTTGGGAAGGTTCAGAATGAAGGAGTCCTCCCAAATTCTTTTTATGATACAAATATGGTTCTGATATCTAATCCAGGAAGAGTCAAAACAGGGAAAGAAAATTATAGACCAATTTCTCTAATGAATATAGATACAAAAATTTTAAATAAGATATTAACAAAAAGAATACAGCAACTTATCACAGGAATAATACACTATGCTCAGGTAGGATTTATACCAGGAATGCAGAGCTGGTTCAATATTAGGGAAACTATTAGCATATTGATCATATCAACAACAAAATCAAGAGAAACCATATGATTTTCTCAATAGATGCAGAAAAAGCTTTGGACAAAATAAAACACCCATTCCTATTGAAAACACTGGTGAGTTAGGAATAAATGGAATTTTCCATAAAATATAAGCAGTATCTACCGAAAGCTTTCAGCAAGCATTATATGCAATGGGGATAAGCTAGATGCATTTCCAATAAGATCAGGGGTGAAACAAGGATGTCTATTATTACCACTGTTATTCATTATGGTACTAGAAGAAATTGAAGGAATTAGAATAGGCAAAGAAGAAACTAAGTTATCACTCTTTGCAGATGACATGATGATATACTTAGAGAATCCCAGAGAATCAAGTACAAAACTACTTGAAAGAATAAACAATCTTGGCAAAGTTGCAGGTTACAAAATAAACCCACATAAATCATCTGCATTTCTGTTATTACTAACAAAGTCCAACAGCAAGAGATAGAAAGAGAAATCCCATTTCAAGCTATGGTAGATACTATAAAATATCTGGGATTCTACCTGCCAAAGCAAACCCAGGGTGTATATGAACACAATTACAAAACACTTTTCACACAAATAAAGACAGATCTAAGTAAGTGGAAAAACATCAGTTGCTCATGGGTAGTCCAAGCCAATATAATAAAAATAACAATTCTACCTAAATTAATTTACTTATTCAGTAAATTCAATCAAACTACCAAATAATTATTTCCTAGAGCTTGAAAAAAATAATATTAAAATTCATCTGCATGAACAAAAGGTCCAGAATATCACGGGAACTAATGAAAAAAAATGGTAAGGAAGGTGGCCTAGCTCTAACAGATTTCAAATTATAGTATAATGCAGCAATTAGCAAAACTACTTGGTACTGACTAAGAAACAGAGGGGTAGACAAGTGGAATAGGTTAGGTACTCAAGACACATTAGTCAATGAATATTGCAATCTACTGTTTGATAAACCCAAGAACCCCAGCTTCTGGAATAAGAACTCACTGTTTGACAAAAATTTCTGGGAAAGCTGGATAGTAGTGTGGCAGAAACTGGGCATAGACTGACACCATGTACAAGAATAAAGTCCAAATTGGTACATGTTCTAGGTATAAAGATTGATACTACAAACAAATTAGTGGATCAAGGAATAGTGTATTTGTCAGATTTATGAAGAATGGAAAAAGTTTTGACTAAACAAGAGATAGAAAACATGAAGTACAACATGGATAATTCTGATTATATTAAATTGAAAAGTTTTTCAATTCAACAAACCGAATGTAACCAAGATTAGGAAGGAAGCATAAAACTGGGAAAGAATTTTTGCAACTAGTGTCTGTGATAAAGATTTCTAAAGTATATAGAGAACTGAGTCAACTGTACAAGAATACAACTCATTCCCTAATTGATAAATGGTCAAAGGATATGAACAGGCAATTTTCAGAGAAAGAAATTAAAGCTATGTATAGTGATATGAAAAAATGTTTCAAATCACTATTGATTTAGAGAGATGCAAATTAAAACAACTCTGAGGTACCACATCACACCTAGAAGATTGGCTAACATGACAGAACAGAATGATGATAAATGTTGAAGAAGGTGTGGGAGAGTTGGAACACTAATTCATTGTTGGTGGAGCTGTGAGCTGATCCATTTATTCTGGAGAGCACTTTGGAACTATGCCCAAAGGGCTACAAAAATGTGCATACCCTTTGATGCAGCATTATTGCTTCTAGGACTGTATCTCAAAGAGATCATAAAAATGGGAAAGTGTCCCACATGTACAAAAATATAGCAGCTCTCTTTGTGGTGGTCAAAAACTGGAAATCCAGGGGATGCCCATCATTTGGGGAATGGCTGAACAAGTTGTGGTATATGAATGCAACAGAATAGTATTGTGCTATAAAAAATGATGAACAGGAAGACTTCAAAGAGGCCTGGAAAGACTTATATGAACTGATGCTGAGTGAAAGGAGCAGAACCAGGAGAACTTTGTACACAGCAACAACCACAGTGTGCAAGGAATTTTTCTGATAGACTTAGTCCTCCATAGCAATGCAAGGACTTAAAAAATTCCCAATGAACTTTTGAGGCAAAGCACCTTCCATAACCAAAAAACTATGGAATTAGATTACAAAATGAAGCAGACCATTTTCTTTTGTGTTATGTCTTGTTTTATTTTACAGTTTCTTCCATTCATTTTAATTCTTCTATTCAACATGACTGTGGTGAAATAGTATTAATAGGAATATATGTGTAGAACCTATATAAGACTGCAAGCTGACTCAGGGAGTGACTGGTAAGGGAGAGGGGAAGGAGGGGGAGGAAGGGGGAATAATCTAATACATATGGAAGTGATAATACAATACTGAAAACAAAATAATTTAAAAAAAAAGAAATCATAGAGGTTAATGAAATCTCCAAGGGAGAGAATATAAAAAGAGAAGGCAGCTAGGAGAGAGGTTTGGGGGATAGCCTAGTATGTGGGACTAGGATGATGACTGAAGAAAGGTACTTGAGAAATGACAATCAAATATGTAGCAAGAGAACACACAGAGAGCAGTGTCACATAAACAAGGGTGTAGGGAGTATCTAGAGAGAGCAACTTGTCTATGGTGTCAAAAACTTCAGAGAGCTCAAGTTGCATAAGGCTTTAGAAAAGCCCTTTGGCTTTATCAGTTAAGAAATCAATGGCAACCTTGGAGAGTAATTTCAGCTGAAGCAATTGGTAGGTTATCAAAACCTGATTGCAAGAGATTGAGAATAAAGCAAAAATGAGGAAATTGAGGCAAAGAATGTAGAAGACCTTTTTGGAGAGTCTTTTTGCAAAAGAAAAGGTCTTGTATTATACTCTGAGTATCTTGAAGAAAAATAGCTTGAGGAATTTATACGGATGAAGCAATCTGAGTTTGTTTATAGGCAAAAGAAAAGTAACTAGAGAGAAGGGATTGAAAGTGAGAGAAAAACTCATGAAAGAGAGGGAATTAGGTAAAGGGTAAAGATGGCAGGGATGACCTTGGCAAAAAAAATTACCTTTGTCAGAAACTGGAGGAAAGAAAGAGTAGAATACACTCAGGGATGGAGGGGGGTGTAGCTTGCAGGTAGTTTCCGGGCAGAAAAACATCCTGACTGTAGAGGACCAAGCTCTGGACCGTGGCCCCCTGGTGAGCCCGGAGACTCCCTGGGTGAGACCCCGCCTTCAGGTGCTGGGAACGCCCCTTACAGAGCTGGCTCCGCCTCCAGGGCGGAATATGGGAGGAGCTGCAGCAGGGTATATAAGGGGGAACACGGGCAGTTCGGGAGGACTGGGGTAAGCAATAAAGTGCACTAAGCAGCCTCCTCGGGTGAACTGTTTGGTCATTCTCCTCCCCTACAGGAGGGGGCCTGAACCATTGGAAGACTGGTAAAGCGGTTGGCTTACAGGAGAGGTAAGCTTCTAGGCGACGACAAATTTTCTCAGTAAAGATATTCTCCATTGAGAGGAATGGGGTGGAATGGGGGCAGGTAGCTGGTATAGGAATTTTGGAAAGAAATTAGGTTTAAGAAGGCTTTCCAAGAAAATAGTCAGGAAGGGCAAAAAAGAGGGTGAAGGGATGATAGAGGGGAGGGCAGACTGGAGAAGGGGTTATCAGAATACATGCTTGCCTGGAGTGGGAGGAGAGGAGAGATGGGGAGAAAATTTGGCATTCAAAATTTTGTGGAAGTGAATGCTGAAAACGGAAAATAAATAAATTTATCTAAGAAAACTGTAGGTTTTCTTACAAAAGCTCACAGTGTTGAGCACAACTGAAAACAACTAAACAAAAATCTGAATTAAAGAGTTCTCATTGCTTTTTCTCCATTTTGTATCCTACCTCTGTTTAATTTAGCTATTCTAAAAAAAAAAAGGCTGACCACATTCTAGAATTCAATCTTTTTAATTATTTATTTATTTAACTTTTAACATTCATTTTCACAAATTTTCTCCCCATTTGTCCCCTCCCCCCACCCCAAGACACCAAGCATTCTGATTGCCCCTATCACCAATCTGCCCTCCCTTCTATCATCCCTCTCTTCCCTTGTCCCCATCTTCTCTTTTGTCCTGTAGGGACAGATAACTTTCTATACCCCATTACCTTATTTCTTATTTCCTAGTAGCAAGAACAGAACTTGACAGTTGTTCCTAAAACTTTGAGTTCCAACTTCTCTTCATCCCTCCCTCCCCACCCATTCCCTTTGGAAGGCAAGCAATTCAATATAGGCCATATCTGTGTAGTTTTGCAAATGACTTCCATAATAGTCGTGTTGTGTAAGACTAACTACATTTCCCTCCATCCTATCCTGCCCCCCATTGCTTCTATTCTCTCTTTTGATCCTGTCCCTCCCCAAGAGTGTTGACTTCAAATTGCTCCCTCCTCCCATTGCCCTCCCTTCCATCATCCTCCCCCACCCTGCTTATCCCCTTCACCCCCACTTTCCTGTATTGTAAGATAGGTTTTCATACCAAAATGAGTGTGCATTTTATTCCTTCCTTTAGTCGAATGTGATGAGAGTAAACTTCATGTTTTTCTCTCACCTCCCCTCTTTTTCCCCTCCACTAAAAAGTCTTTTACTTGCCTGTTTTATGAGAGATAATTTGCCCCATTCCATTTCTCCCTTTCTCCTCCCAATATATTTCTCTCTCACCACTTAATTTCATTTTTTAAAAATATGATCCCATCCTATTCAATTCACTCTGTGCTCTTTGTCTCTGTGTGTGCATGTGTGTGTGTGTGCATGTGTGTGTGTGTGTGTGTGTGTGTGTGTGTGTGTGTGTGTGTGTGTGTGTAATCCCACCAACTACCCAGATACCTAAAAGTTTCAAGAGTTACAAATATTGTCTTTCCATGTAGGAATGTAAACAGTTCAACTTTAGTAAGTCCCTTATGACTTCTTTCTGCTGTTTACCTTTTTGTGCTTCTCTTCATTCTTGTGTTTGAAAGTCAAATTTTCTTTTCAGCTCTGGTCTTTTCATCAAGAATGCTTGAAAGTCCTTGATTTCATTGAAAGACCATTTTTCTCCCTGAAGTATTATACTCAGTTTTTCTGTGTAGATGACTCTTGGTTTTAGTCCTAGTTCCTTTGACTTCTGGAATATCATATTCCATGCCCTTCAATCCCTTAATATAGAAACTGCTAGATCTTGTGTTATCCTGATTGTATTTCCACAGTAGTTGAATTGTTTCTTTCTAGCGGCTTGCAATATTTCTCCTTGACCTGGGAACTTTGGAATTTGGCCACAATGTTCCTAGGAGATTCTCTTTTTGGATCTCTTTCAGGCGGTGTTCTGTGGATTCCTTGAATACTTCTTTTGCCCTCTGGTTTGAGAATCTCAGGGAAGTTTTCCTTGATAATTTCATGAAAGGTGATGTCTAGGCTCTTTTTTTGATCATGGCTTTCAGGTAGTCCCATAATTTTTAAATTGTCTCTCCTGGGTCTATTTTCCAGGTCAGTTGTTTTTCCAATGAGATATTTCACATTATCTTCCATTTTTTCATTCTTTTGGTTTTGTTTTGTGATTTCTTGGTTTCTCATAAAGTCATTAGCCTCCACCTGTTCCATTCTAATTTTGAAAGAACTATTTTCTTCAGTGAGCTTTTGAACCTCCTTTTCCATTTGGCTAATTCTGCTTTTGAAAGCATTCTTCTCATTGACTTTTTGAACCTCTTTTGCCAATTGAGTTAGCCTATTTTTCAAGGTGTTATTTTCTTCAGCATTTTTTGGGTCTCCTTTAGCAAGGTATTGACCTGCTTTTCATGCTTTTCTTGCATCTCTCTCATTTCTCTTCCCAGTTTTTCCTCCACCTCTCTAATTTGATTTTCAAAATCCTTTTTGAGCTCTTCCATGGCCTGAGCCCATTAAATATTTATTCTGGATGTTTAGGAAGCTTGTCTTCTGTGTCTTTCCCTGATGGTAAGCTTTGTTCTTCCTCATCAGAAAGGATGGGAGGAGATATCTGTTCACCAAGAAAGTAACCTTCTATGGTCTTATTATTTTTCCCCTTTTCTGGACATTTTCCCAGCCAGTGACTTGACTTCTGAATGTCCTCTCCACACCCTCCTTGCCTCCGGATCCACCCAGCTAGTGCTTGGGGTCTGAGATTCAAATGCTGCTTCCCAGCCTCAGGGCTTTCAGCATGGGCAGGACTGCTATTCAGTGTGAGATTAAGTTCAGGTGCTCAGGTGGGGGCAGGGCTGCCACATCAGTCTCAGTTCCCTCAGGGGGTTTATGCAGAGACCTTCAACAATGGATCTGAGCTCCTGCCTGCTTTGGGAGCCCTTGTCTGCTACTGCCTCTGCTGCTGCTTCCTGAGGGGCCCTGAGTTATGGGGACACCCTGCCCCCCTCTCAGTGAGCCAAAAAGACTCTCTCACTGAGCTTTAGTGATTGTGGGTGGAGGGACCTGTGCTGCTGCTGGAGATTCTGTCCCTGAAGCCTGCTCACATCTGCTCCTCTTGGTGCTGTGCGGCCAAGGCAGGGCTGGGCTCTGCTCTAGGTCTGGTGAGCAACGGACCTTTCGGGTAAGTTTTTCAGGTATCTCTGGAACAGAAATCTCCTCCACTCCATTGTTCTGTGGCTTCCACTGCTCCAGAATTGGTTGGGAGTTCTTCTTTACAGGTATTTTATGGGAGTTCAGAGCTAGCATATATGTGTCTTTCTACTCCACCATCTTGGCTCCTCCCTAAAATTCAATCTTTTGCTGAGCACAAAAAATGGGAGGAGAGGAAGACCCTTTTCATATGGCCTCAAAAATATGTCTTATGATCTTTTTTTCCTTACAAGGAAGCAAAGATGAACAGTTCTCAACATAACCTATTATTTACCATACAGGCTTTCTTGAAATGAAAATTTATTGTTACATATTTTGAAATCTTTCATGTTCTGCTATGTAGATGACATGTTTTTCTTTCTTTCTTTTACATAAGTTCCAATATTTAAGTTTATCACATGTTTTTATTTCTTTTCTCTATTCTGTATTTGTGTTGTGGCATTAGAGTCTAAAAAAGAAGGCTTCCCAAGGAAGAATCAAAAGAATTTGCTGTACAGGATAATATTGAAAAAGGCAAAGAATTGAAAATTTTGAATTGATGACTATGTGATTGTTATATGTCATTTTAACAGGAAAGTAGAGAAGCAACAAGTGTTTATTAAATGTCTGCTATGGACCAGACATTGTGTTACAGCTATCTCATTTCAAAATAGATAACGCATATATTGGGTTCCAGAAAGAAAAACAATTGTTAAATTCCTCTTTGCCTTGCTGCCAATATAATCACATTTCAGTGTGCCATACACCTAGTCCTTTCAGAACACTCAATGAAAACAACACTTGTTTCGGATGTTTTGAGAAGCATTTTGATGGGGGATTTTTTATTTATTTATGGTACATTTTGAGTTCTGAGTTGTCCCCTAGCCTCTTTCCCAACCCTGCCCTAGAGAAGGTCAACATTTGACACAGATATACATGTGTAACCAACAAACATACTCCCATATATCGGCTCTTTCTCTGGAGGTGGATAGCATCTTCCTCCATAAGTTCTTTGTAGTTAATTTGAATATTCATGTTATCCAGAATAGCTTAGTCATTCAAAGTCTTCAAACATTATTGCTGTTACTATATACAATGTTCTCTTGGCTCTGTTCATTTCGCTCTCCAATAGTATATGCAAGTCTTTTCCATATTTTTTCTCAAATCAACCTGATCATAATTTCTTTTAACAGTATTATTCTATCACAATCATATACCACAACTTGTTTAAGTATTCCCTAATTGATGGGCATCCCCTCAATTTCCATTTATTTGCAATCACAAAGAAAGATGCTATAAATATTTTAGAACATATAGGTTCTTTCCCTTTTCCCCGGATCACCTTGAGAAACAGACCTAAAAGTGTCTGAGTCAAAGGGTATAAACAGTTTTATAGCTCTTTGGGCACAATTTCAGATTGCTCTCCAAGATGGTTGGATCAGTTCACAGTTCCACCAGCAGTATATTAGAGTCCCAATTTTACCATACGCCTTCCAACATTCCTCATTTTTGCCTTCTATGGTTTTAGTCATTCTGATAGGTTTGAGATGCTATCACAAATTTGTTTTAACTTGCATTTTTCTAATCAATAATGATTTAGAACATTTTTTCATATAACTGCATATACTTTTGATTTCTTCTTTCAATAGCTGCTTATTCATATATTATCAATTGGGTGATGATTCATAGTCTTAAAAATTTGACTGAGTTCTTCATATATTTGAGATATAAACCTTTATCTCAGAAACAGTCTATAAATTGTTTCCACTTTCTTTTTAACTTTCCTTCTCATTTTGACTACATTGGTTTTATTTGTACAAAGAAATTTAAATTTAATATAATCAGATTATGTATTTTGCACCTTAAAATGTTCTTTATCTCTTGTTCATCCATAAAACCTTCTCCTATCCATAAATTTTATAGGCAATGTATTCCATATTCCTCTAATTTACTTATGGTATCTTCCCTTATGTCTAGATCTTGAATACATTTTGACTTTATCTTGGTAAATGGTGTTAGAAAACAGTCTATGCCTAGTTTCTGCCAGACTGCTTTTGAGTTTTTCCAATAATTTTTCCAATAGTGAATTCTTATCATAAAACTTAAATCTTTATATTTATCAAAAGCAAGGTTACCATAATTTACTACTTGCTGGGGATGGAAGCTCAATTCCAGGTGGACAGTCTCGGGCGGGTAAAGGTGGGAACTTCTAAATCTTAGAGTTCTCACGAGACCCCCCAGGAAACGACTGGGAATCGAGGTGAACCGAGCTATCTCGTGTATTTCCGCCTCTTCCCGTGAGAAACGTGATGGGAGAGAGCTCCCCCCGCCCTCGAGATTGTCCCGGATCTGGGCACACTATTGTTATCTAACAGCACGGTATTCAGATGCAAACTATGCTGCTGGAGAGTTTAAGTAGGATCAGGAAAGCCTGAAAGTTCTCTTGGGCGGAGGGGCGCGGAGCGGACAGGACAACAAGGCTCTGCTTTTCCTCTCTGCCCTCCCCCTCTCTCCCCACTTACACTTCTACTTCCAATCTCTTATTGTAAGATCTTTGCCTCCTTGGGAGATTCTTCTCTCCCTCCTAAGGAAGAATTCCCCTGCACTTGTAACTAGACCCTGAAATAAAGCTCAACCCTTGTTCGACTCTGGAACGTCCTTTCTCTCATACGAGCATCCGGTTTGGCCAACCGAAGACCTCCGATAGAGGTAAGGGAAGACTCGGGTAGCCCTCAGGCCTCTAAGCCTGGCAACTACTGTCTATTGTATATCTACTCTATTCCACTGATCTGCCTTTCTATTCCTTAGCCAGCACCAGATAATTTTGAATGCCAGACCTGATTTGAACTCAGGCCTCAAACATGTACTGTGTGACCCTGGGCAAATCAGTTGACCCTGTTTGCCTCAGTTTCTTTATCTGTAAAAAAAATGATTTGCAAGAGAATAACTAACCACCAAATGATTAATTTAATGTAGAATATACTGGGGAACTCTTTGCAAATGAATGTTTATCTCTCTTCTTTCTAGAGATTCATTGTCTGTATTATCTCATCAATACTTACATAATTGGCAATGACCTAGGATAAAGAATATTGAGTTGTTTACATAGAAAAGAGATAAAGATCAATGTCAAAATGAGAGGTAAGTATGTATCCCTTTATTCTGTCACAAGTATTCTGTCCATTTGTCATTAATTGTTATACAAAATGAAGACTTTTAGAAATTCCAAAACCTTCAATCATCCTTCAGCATCACAACTTGCAGCATAGCCTTTTCAACAAAATTATCTCAGATCCTGGATGGAGAAAACAGAACAACTGACTCATTTGACAGCAGTGAATTTTTCAAATGTTCAAATCTTTCTGTCTTAAAATGAGTCATGTAAACTAAATCCAAGAATATATTGACAGCCTCCAACGTGGAATTTTTCATTAATTGGATTTTTATTAAGGGCTTTGTCTTTGTCAGGAGGGCATGTTTAAAATACCATTAAAGTATAAACATTTGCAGGAGAATACATATGCTTACTTCTAACATAAGACCCAGAAATTTTATAAAGGATGACTTTTATTTATAAAGGACTAAAGATCAACTTAGACTCCGATACAAATTCACTTTTGTTTCAAGTTCAATTACTTTTCTTTTTCAGCAGAATGCTTGGGAGTAGTTAGGATTCTCAAATTACAGTTTTTTAGGTTATTGACCAAAGGTCAACTATTTTTTTTTTTATTAAGAGCCATGTGTTGTCCAGTGGATAGTATTGACTGTAATTTGGCATTTTCTCTAGGCCATTTCTAAGATTTTCCCTCCTTAGATTCATACTTTCTGTTTCTACAAAGCAAGATTCTCTTTCTATTGAAGCTTAGAGTTCTAAATACCTAACTTTGTTTTTAAACCTGAAACTGCAATGAAAACATTATTCAGACTAAAACTAATTTTTAAATTTTAATTTAATTTTAATTTTAAAACTAAGGGTTAATTTAATATTGTAAATTAAGACTCCTATAATCTGCAAACTAAATGGGAGAGATTTTCCAAGGCCAGCTCTTATGGAAAAAATATACTCATTAGAGCTGAAAGGGATCTTTTGTATATCAGTTTTCTCTGTTTCTGACTCTAGGAAGGCCTGTATCTAAAGTGGGCCAAGGGGCAAGAGGTGTTGCTCAAATCTCTAATGGAGTTCAAACTACCTGTGTTATCTTAGGCAACTCAGGAAAACTTTCTGGGCCTTATTTAGTTTATTTTTCTCTAAAACAAAGGGGTTGAACTACATAGCCTCTAAATTTCCTTCAAGTTCTAAACTGATGGTCCTGTGATCTAAATAAATGTAGGATGTATACAAAATACATTTATCCTTCTAAAGAAGCTCATACCACAATGTGACTCTTGGACAATGAGTACAAAGGGAATGTCAGAGTTTGCCTTACGTCTTAGAGAGATTGAGGAAAATTTGAGTTCTCACAGATGTGCAAGAGTTCCAAGATTGCTTTCAAAGATGTGAAAATGGGTCTAGAGTTCAAGAGATAGTTTTTCAAATATAGAAGTATGATCTTGACCAGAAAGGCTGATATGCTGATTCCTCAGACAAGTAGAAGTACAGGTTCCTGAATAAAGCCACAGAAAGATGATGGAATGCTGTATGGAATGATGTATGACAGTGATAACCTCCAACCAGTTGGGGAATTTTCAGGATGTGAAGTAGGCTAATTCCAAATAGTCAATTGTGCCTTAATGTGGTAATTTTGTTTGATTATAGAATATTATTTAGACAAAACCTTGGAGCATGACTTCATAAACAACTGTGTACCTAACAAAATTTGCTAAGACAATTTTGAGCCTTTTAAATAAATAGGAAATTAATCAAAGGTGAGTTATGGTAATGGAAAATTAGTTTCTAAAGCTCAGAAATAAGTGGCAAGGAAAGCAAAGGCCGAGAAGTGTTTTTCAGCATCAGATATGCTGTTGTTGTCATTGTTCAGTCATTTCAGTTGTGTCCAACAATTCATGACCCTATTTAGGGTTTTCTTGGCAAAGAAACTAGAGAGATTTGCCATTTCCTTCTTCAACTCATTTTACAAATGAGGAAGCAAATGAACAGGGTTAAGTGACTTTCACAGGGTCACAGAACTAGTAAGTGTCTGAGATCAAATCTGAACTCAGGTCTTCCTGAATCCAGGTCCAGCACTCTATACACTGTGCCACCTAGCTGTGATAGATGACTGAAAAAAAAAGTTCAAAATGTTAATAATGGACAGATACAGTTGCTATCAGAGGGCATTCAATGAATATTTATCACATGTAATAAAGAAGGTATCCATAGTAGAAAAGAGTAATTGAGAAATAACCATGGTATAATTTTTTTTAAACTACAATGAAAATTTTCCTCATTGTTATAGAAACTCTAAGGTAAGGAAAACAACTTTATTTGCATAAATAAAACCTGCACATAGACTTCTTAGGGTAATTTTAAAAAGAGGAAACTCAGTGGTTTGGCAACACACACACAAAAAAATTACCTGTACATTGGTATCAGCACGAGCAAACTATTTAAAGAATCCATTTTAGTGGAATTATTTGCTATAAATTCAGTAATAAATTTTTAAATTAGGCTAGGAGGATAATGCATCAATCAACAAAGCAGTTTACTATTGCTAATCTCTGACAGAATGACATATTGGGCTGTACTTAAAGCACAGCATACGATTTATAAAATGGGATTTATGTATGACTTGTTATGCTCTGACAAAACAAATGCCATTAGAATACACAGGAAAATAATTCCTGCTATCCTCTGGGTTCAGTTATCTCACCAAAGAAATTGCTGCTTTTTAATGTGGTTGGCACAAGTACAACTGTCTTACTGTAATTATATCTTTCAAATGTCACAGTCAGGGACATGACCAACTGCCTTGACCTATAATACAGCTAAACTGCAATCTCTTGGGCAAACGGTATATTTTAAATCCCTCCATCTCTGGATATTCTGGCTCCTTTATCATTTCTGTGCACGCTGACTAAAATGTGGGTTAGTCAATAGCTTCATGATTTTTCCTTTAATTGGAAAGTGACAATTTAATAGAATAATCTATGAAAAAACAAAAAAAAAATCTTCCAATTATTTTACTGAGCAAAAGTCTCACTACTATGCAGACACAGCCATAGAGCATAGAAAAATGACAACAAATGTGGGACCTAATGCCCTCTTCATCAGATGCTACTTAAACAACTGATTCAAGAGTAAAATTTTTCCAACATGATATCACTTCTTTTCAATGAGTGGAATAATGTGTTTTTTTATTAAATGATGTGAATCAATACATTTCTTTGGAAACAAAAAGATGTTGCCTTAAATTAAAAATTTAACTACACAAAATAATCACTATGTGTTTTAAAAACTTGCATTAATCAAAACAACTCTGAAGCAGCACATCACAATTATCAGATTGACTAACATGATAAAACAAGAAAATGATAAATGGAGAAGATGTGGGAGAGTTGGAACACTAATTCATTACTGGTGGAGCTGTGAGCTGATTCAGCCACTCTGGAGAGCAATTTGGAACTATGCTCGAAAGGTTCTAAAATTGTGCATACCTTTTGACCCAGCAATACTGCTTCTAGGGCTCTATCCTAAAGATCATAAAAATGGGAAAAGACCCCACATGTACAAAAATATCTATAGCAGCTTTATGTGGTGACCAAGAACTGGAAATTGGGGGATGCCCATAAATTGGGGTATGGCTTAACAAGCTGTTGTATATGAATGTAATGGAATACTATTGTGTTATAAGAAATGATGAACAGGAGGACTTCAGAAAAACCTGGAAAGATTTGTATAAACTGATGCTGAGTGAAGTGAGCAGAAGGAGAACACTGTACACAGTAACAGCCACAATGCGTGATGATTGATTTTGATAGCTTTAGCCCTTTTCAGCAATACAAGGACCTAAATGGAATGATGATGGAATGCCATTCACATCCAGAGAAAGAACTATGGAGTCTGAATGCAGAATGAAGCAGACTATTTTCTTTCTGTTTTGTTTTGTTTTGCCTTTTCTTTCTCATGACTTCTCTCATTTGTTATACTTCTTCTATATAACATAACTAATGTGAAAATATGTTTAATAGGACTCTATATGTAAAGCCTATTTCAGATGTCAAGTCCTCTTGGGGAGGTTGTAAAGAGGGAGGAAAATTTAAAACTTATGGAAGTAATGATGAAAACTGAAAATAAAGAAATAAATAAACTGAAATAATTGCATTGCTTTTAGGTCAAAGCCTCTGCCTCATGGACCAATAGAAGTCTTATAGGTTATTTTGTGTGAAATTTCATGCCCTGATACTATATATTAAAAAAAATAAGATCTAGAATAAAACTTGAGACACTCCTATATTATGCAAAAGTTTACAGCCACAGAGAATACTGCCTTTCTCAGTTTTTGTGTTTTGAAATTGGTGATAGGGAAACTCAAAGTCATCCTCTATGAAAAGAACATAAGAAACCTGCCCTGAAATCAGTTGTCATCTTTGACCACGGGCTGTAACAATCAAACTGGTGTGGTGCACCATTTCTGGTGCTACCTTCTTACCAATTACAAACATGGATTCACATGAACTCTCCTCAGGGTCTCACTTCTTCCTAGAACCCATTCTTCCTGTCCCATTCACAAATGTACTGGCCCAGAGAGAGAAACAAAAAAACTCACACTAAAGTACAAGTCACACACTTAGAGCTGTAAATGATCTTAGAAGCCATTTTGTCTAACCTTTTCATATCACCAATGAGCAAACTGAGAAGTAAACTATCTTGCCCAAAGACATACAGATATAGTCAATGAGAGCCAGAATTTGAACTGAGGTCCTCTGTCTCCAAAGCCTATATACCTTCCATTTTATCATGTGTTTTCTTGGTTTGAAGACAGGATCAGAGACACTGCAGAACTGCAGGCTACACATGGAGTGTGTAAATATCCTGCCTCTGAAAGGTTTTTCTTTCCATAATGTTTTTTTTTTCAGCAAGCTGAGAAAGATCATTATAACAATAAGCATGTATGTAAGTGATTTAAAGCTTGAAAAGTGCTTTACAAATATAGTCTCATTCCATCTTCCTGGCAGGCATAGGTGTTGTTATTATCCACATTTTGAAGATAAGGAAACTGAGGCAGACAGAATTCAAATGACTTGTCCAGGGTCATACAGTTAGCAAGTATGTAAGAATGGATTCAAACTCAGGTCTTCCTGACTCCCGTTCCAGTATTCTTGGTATCTAGGTGATTGAACAAATCATTAGCAACCCAGCCAAACCAGAGGCTGGCAAATCTAGCCCTCAGATAAGTACTTCTAGAAGTTGTTCTTCCCCTGAGAAGCCTCTCTGCCTTCCCTTTGTCTCTCATGTCTTGACTGTCAAGGGCAGGATAAGTTCTATTTTATTCAGTTATCTTATAAGCTTATTTACTTCCTGCTCAGGGCCTATTCTGGGGACCCAAGGACCTTCTTGTAGTCATCTGGTACAGACCTAAGATGCTGACATGGCCTCACTCACAGGAAATTGAAGACATTGGCAAAAACTCAGGTTTTGATAGCTTTCAAGGTATTAAAAAGCTCCTAAAATGATATGTTTACTTGTATATTAATTTTAATCATTCAACTCTTTCCAAAAATGGTTTCTTTTGTCAGGGAAACGTGGACTTAGATTCTTTTTCTTGGAACTTCCCTGAAAATATTCTTGGAAAATAAATGCTTCTCTTGGATCTTCTGAGCAGGAAAGCTCATAGTAGATCAAATAATCATATGTTTTGTTTTGTTTTTACTTTTCTCTTGCTGGTCTCTAAAATAAAGGGAGAGGAAAAACCAATGATATTTATCAGAATGGCCATTTTCACCATGGGGAAATTGTGAGAGTAGGTAGCCGATTATGTTAAGTCGCTAGGAAAATACTATCACGGGAAAGAGAGAGTAACATATTTGATAAAGCAAAAAAAAAGTACAGAATTGCAAGGTAGGAATCACTAATTGAGTAATTTCTAGGCTCATTGCCTTCCTCAGTCTTCAATACATACATTAAACATGGTAAAGAACTGTGGTATCACTAATTCTGGAGATAATATAAGCAGTGTTGCATGTCATTCAGCTGACAAACAATTGACAGGTAGTTTTTACAATAGTAAGATGGATTCTTATATGGGATGTGTTGATTACTTATGTCAGTCCCTTTGAAATTTAAAAGCACTGATAATTAGAGCTGTAAATCTGTACTAAGTATAATTAGATTACTATTTATATTCATTGTCATTTAAAAAAACAGGCAGTCTGAGACATTACTGTCAGGAAGGGAGGGAAGAGGAATTACTGTGATTTCCTTAAAACAATAATCTATTAGTATTATCCGTTTGTAGCTTCTTCAGTTTAGATTGTGGGGCCCAAGAAAAATGTTTCCAAAGGCACTCTTTTATTCTTGTTTAAGTGCAAAACGAATAGATCTCAAATTAAGAGATCCCAATCTCTTTCTTTCTATCCATTCCAAAATCTTCAAAGACCTCTTCTAAATGCAGAATTTGGTTAGTATATCATTCTGCCTATTATTTGCAGAATTTGAACCAGTTGAACCAGTGCAGACCTGGATTAACCTCAGCCCCAGATGTGCAATACAAAGGAGCTAAAATGGCAGATAAGAAGTTAAGAAAAGCAGCTAGACCAGACCAAAGGTAATCCATGTTTCTGGCAACAATTTGGAGGCACTGATGGAATCTTTCAAGATAGTTCAGGAAAAGAAAGATGACTCAAAAAATAGGAAGGAGAGGAATAAAAGACAATATTATTACTCCCAAGAAAGTAAACAAGAGATCGATAACTGTCCAGCCATATACCTACTTTCTCATCTTTCTAAAATCATTATGGGCAGGATTTCCGCATTTAACTAGAGTATTCTTGATATAAATATAAAAAGAAAATAGGCAAGCATTCACAAATTATTTTCTATGACAGACCAAAGCTTTGCCATCATACAACTTACTCAAAGATGCAGAGAACTCAAGATTCTACTGTCTTTATCGACTGAGGTTTACAACAAAGCATTGGACTGCAAAACACAGCTTGGTTTTCTGTCCTTCATCAAGGAAACTTTCATGCATTTGTTAAAAATAACAAAAGATTCTTTGATAAATTCAGCCACTAAAATAACACTGTTAAATGAGCCTGGGATCATTAGCATTAAGTAAACAATAAATAAGAGTGAGCTATGTGCTTAAGTTCCAAGTGGAAGAGATGTCCTATTATATATTTTCAAATTCTCTAAATCAGTGACATCAAACTCAAACAGAAATGATCTATGAGTCCAATATTGACTTAGAAAATGACAGGTTAACATTATCTGATATTATAGTGTATTTTGGCTTATTTTGTTAAATGCTTTCCAATTACATTTTCATCTGGTTCATGTAGCACTTTGGAGCTTTGCAGGCAGCTTGTCTGTGAGCTTGATATCTCTGCTCTAAATATTTTTGTTTACGAAAAATATTGTTCTGATTATCACAAATGCAAGAACATTACAGGGTATCCTTAATGAAATCTGTAGCTAATCAAAACAGATTGGCTTAACAATAACTGTTGGAAAAACCAAATGGATGAAAAAAATGGCTATTTTTTAAGCCATAGCATTCAATTGGATGGACAACCCATTAAGCTAACACATCAGTGCATTTATCTGAAATAAGAAAATGGACAATTAATTTACTCCAGATATTATGGAACCAGGTATACCTTAGACATAAACCTAGAAGACACTAGCACTAAAACATTTAAGAGTAAAGTATCAAAGAAAAATATAATGTGGCCACAAGAACAAGTAGAATAAATAAAGCAAGAATTTAGTTTATTAGGTGTTACAGTGATATGATAAATGAAATAACAGTTACTATTTACATTTACATAGTACTATAAGACTTGCAAAGACTTTCCATACATTATCTCATTTGTGTGAATCAGGTACTATTTTATCCCCTTTTATATATGAGGAAACTGATCCTGAGACAAGTTAAGTGCTTAACCCAAAGCCCTACATTTAGTAAGTGTATGAGGGAGATTTTGAATTCATGTCTTTTGACTCCAAACCCAGTCATCTAATTAGACCACTGCCTAAAAGAGCTCTGGAGGACAGAACCGCAAAAGAAATGAAAGCTCTGTATCAAATGCTTGGAAGGAGAATTAACAGATTTGTATGGCAGTTAGAAAATTTTCCTAAAAATTAGAATTAATTAAATAGAAATGAATGACTTCATGAAATAACAAGAAATATTAAAACAAAGTCAAAAGAATAAAAAAAGAGAAAAAAGAAAACATTTTGTATAAAAAAAAAAACAAGTCCTAGAAAATAGCTCAGATAAAGAAATTTTTAGAATCACTGGACTAACTAAAAACCACTGCCCTCTCCTCCACTCCCCAAAAAAGAGCCTGAAGGTCATATTTCAGAGCAATCATGAAGGAAAACTGCTCAGATGTAGTAGAACTAAAGTCCAAAGTGAAAATAGAATCTACCAGTCACCTTCTGAAAGAAACTTCAAAATGAAAACTCAGAGGAATGCCAACAGACAAAATAGAAAACTTCCAGGTCAAAGAAAAATACTACAAGGACCTAAAAAGAAAAAAATTCAATTACTGAGGAGTCATAGTTAGGATCATGTGAGATTTGGCAACTAGCACTATAAAGGAGCAGAGAGTTTAGAATGGGATATTTTAAAAGGTAAAGAATATAGAATTACAACCAAGAATAATATTCCTAACACAAGTGAGTATTGTCCTAAGAGGGGGAAATGTACCTTTAGAAGACTTCAAAGTATTCTTGATGAAATGACCAGAGCTGAGTAGAAACTAAGAAGTACAAACTAAGTACAAACTAAGAGTCAAGAAAAACATACACTAAAAACAAGTGGAGGACCAGAAGCAACTATGCATGGATGAAGTATTTACATTCTAATAGAGAGAGATGATACAAATATCGCTTCAGAACTTTAAAGACATCAGGGGTTTCAGAAAGAAATAAAACTGATGGTCTGGAAGTGGTTTTGTTCTCTCTCAAAGAGGTGTGTGTGTGTGTTCATCCTTCATTGCCTGAAGAAGACCATGCCATCAGAGAAATAATGACATGACTTGCACTTGACTTTGTTTTGAGTGAGGGAGGGCTATGCAGGTCACCAGCCTCACTTCTCCTCCAGAACCATCTGAATCCAGTGACCAGATATTCATCAGGATGACTGGAGATGACCCAGTATGAGGCAATTGGGGTTAAGTGACCTGCCCAAGGTCACACAGCTAGTGAGTGTCAAGTATCTGAGGTGAGATTTGAACTCAGGTCCTCCTGACTCCTGCACTGGTGTTCTATCCACTGCACCACCTAGCTGCCCTTCTCTTTCAAAGAGGAAAGGAAAGGGAGGAAGAAAGATACATTTCCCTCACATGAGGAGGAGAGGGAAGAAATCTACTATTTCACATTAAAGAGGTACACAAGTAGAAAAAATAACATAAAAACAAGGCGTGAGAAAGAAGGAATCACTAGAACCCTACTTCCATTTAAAGGTGGGCAGAATATATACACATAAAGAATCTGAGGTAGAAAAAACATTCAACTAAACAGAGAAATGGGAGGGAACAAAGAGGAAAAGTATATTCAGGGAGGAATTAGTAAAGAATAAATTCAAATTCTAACTTCAGAGATTGGATCATAAATATGAGGTAAGAACCTGTGACTAGAATCTGGGTAAGAGAAGCAGGAGAGCAGAGGCTTTCAGAGTGGAGCATATTCCTATTTCAAGACTTCTTTGTAATACAAGGGAAACAGTAAAAAGAGGAAGAGAGAAGAGAATAGGAGAGAGGAAAATACAAAATCAGTGATCAGAATTGTGAATGTGAATGGAAAGTACTCACCCATAAACATGAAGCAGAAAGTAAAATAGAGTAGAAAAAAGCATCTAACAATATGTTGTTTGCATGAGGATTTGGAAGGCTAAAATAAGAGACTGAAACAAAATCTATTATACTTCAGTTGAACTCAAAAAAGCAGGGGTAGCATTCAGGATCTTAATATCACGGTTGCCTATGTCACTGAAATCACAGCTTAGAACTAGACCTTTGAACTATGTTTACATGAAAACAGATTGAGTGTAAAGAATGCTTCATCAAATAAGTTAAGTTCTCTATTTTTATTTTATTGTATCTCTATTATCTCACAAAACATTCATATTTTAATTTTTAAGCCAGTAAGACTCTAGGATAGGGATAGAGATGGAGGGTTTTGTT